>NC_091822.1:73972500-74262500 GCF_038994185.2 Dermacentor albipictus
AACCATGCAGGCTGACTGAGCACTGGTTGTCCAGTTTTAATCTTTGAATAAGTTGGGAATCAAGCAACCGAATAACTGGAATTGCCAAAGGCCTGATTTAATGGTGCTTTTATAATTTGTCAACTACCATTGGCAATATTGAATTAAGGCGTGTTTGTAAGAAGGCATTATGTTGATAACTTCGATGACAGTCTGTGAAAATGCACTGCCCACAGATAATTTTCGTGCGCGTGATACTGCTAAACCAATTGTTCTTGTATGTCTTTAAAAAAATAGATGCTTTCTTTTATTTCAGATATCAACCGATGCAGCACCTGTACTGTTCAGGTAAAGGCACTTCAAGAAGAAAATCGGGAATTAAAAGATGAAGTGGAACATATGAAGCGGATGGCAAAAAAACATGATTACATTTATGGTAAAAAGCCTTTAAACATATGTTGCCACAACATTATACAGTCAGCAGCTGTCCTAACCTTGGTGCTTGACCACTTGCCATTGCTTTTGAAAAAGTTGAAGACCCTTCAAAATAAGAAAGAAGTTAATTTCGTGAAACATGTTTTTCAACGGAAAGGTTTTTGCTGCCGTTATTACCATGTGAACTTGATCACAAAGTGCCAAACTATGTCATAAAAGGCGCTGGTAAGAACACTCTTCCTTTGCTATGAAAGCACAACAAAATTTTTCAGGTAAATGAAGAGAAAGAAGTTTTACACCATAATGCATTCGTCGATTATCAGCCATTTCTAACATTTTTATAGGCCGTTGAAAGGCGGTAAAATGGCCTGTATTTAGGATTTTTTCCACTAAAAGCTTAAATTTTGCATCAGGCAAATGGTCAGGACCTGTACAATGCTGAAAAAAAAATGCTTGGACGGAATATGGTACAATAGTGTACACATGTGACGACCACTCAAGAAAGCTGATACGGTGTGCTAATTTAACAATGAATTGAAAAAAAATATGCAAACACTGCCTCCTGTGATAGCTCATTGTGTTGTTATTAAACTGAGAAAGCTTTGTTAGAATAATTTTTTGCTTAAAGGGAGAAAAAAGGATATTGAAGTGCTATTCCACCGATCTCAAAATGTAGAATACATCTCACTTCAGGAAGCCTCTTGGCGCCAAAGACGGAATGCATGGATACGAGCGCTCCTGTGCCAATAAATAGAGGTTAGTCTAAACTGATTTTAAGGTAATTGCTTCATTGCTAGGGTGGTTATGAGCCTCTTCAGTCAAGCAGGGCTGCTAGATTACTTGTGTTTACCAGCATGTCACTGTCTGCTAATTTCCTGCTTGGTGCCCTTACACAGCATTGGGCAGTGCATTGATACCGACGTATTTGCTACCCGACTACTTGTGCCAGTCTAGTTTGAATTGGGCAGAATGTAATAAATAAAATAATAATAATAATTGCAGATTCCCGTAAATATCAAACGAGTAAGTTGGTGGGAATGAGCTGCCCAGTATTGTGTAAGGATGATGAGCCGGCCGTTAGTAGACAGCGACATGCTACTAAATACACGTAATCTAGCAGCTCTGCTTGACTGAAGAGGCTCGTAACCACCCCAGTACTGAAGGAATCAACATAAAATCAGTTTGCACTACCCTTATGGCACAGTAACGCTCGTGTTTAGTACTACAGGCTCAATATATAACAAGAGATCAAAGGACGAGAGAAAAGAAATAAAATGTGCATGCATCCGCTAGCACAAAAACTTGGAAAAGGACAGCAGAAGCACAATGAGATAAACAAAGTGGCGAGTGATCGCTTTTTCATTCTGCGTAACTTGTGCATTTATCCACTTCCAGTTTCATTTCACATGCTGCCATGGCTCAGTGGCTGCATTCTGACTGGTGCAATCCAAAAGCACCTGTCTGTTGTGATATACTAAAGAACCATAAGTGATTGCTTTCATAATTTCGTAACCAATTTATTTTGCAGAAGCACCCAAATTAGTCAAAACGACCTAAAACGGCACTTGGCAAGGTTGTAAATCAAGCCAAACAAACAGTTGGAGCTTTTGTTGCTTGCCCAAAGGTGCATATATCTATCATATCCTCTGTCTTAGCTAGCTAACATAAATGCATGAAATGGTACTGTCAGAAAAATTAATTTTTCGCACTATCCTTAAACTTGTTCTCTGCAAGCTCCAAGTCTCTTCAAGTCAAAGGCAGGAACATGCACATTGGTATAGCAATGCATTATCAGAAATTGCTGTTTATTTAAAAAGGTAGTAAGCAGGATGACCTCTCATTGATAGGCTGCATTTTTCATATCAATTTTGTCTGTGAAAGCACACATTAGGGTTGATGCCTGAGGAAACTGGTCACTGTCTTCACTGTAATTATGCATTTATGTTTCTGGCTAGAAACGTCATTTATAGTCCTAATATAATGTGTGCTGTGTAGCATCCATGTCTGAACCTGTACTTACTATTGCGAGAAAGCACTCGTCCTGTCTCCCTTTCTCATCCGTGTTTTCTTCGATGAATTCATAACAGTGAGCTTGCGTTCAAATCCTTTTAAGCCACTGATAACTTAGACCATCACCAGACAGTAACTTTAATGTCATGAGCTTGTACAATTTCACTTGATGGAGGTCACTTTGGTGTTACATGACAAAAAAGTGTCACCTGATATTGAGGGCTATGGTGCTTATCAGAGTAGTATGTACTTGAGCTTTTCCTGTGCCTTTATGCTGTGTGTAGATATCATGAATGGATATGAAAGTGCCAGAAAAACCAAACTTGCCTCCGGTGGGAGCCGAACCCACAACCTCTTCACTACAAATTGCGTTACCGCGGCAACTGTTCCAACTTCTAGATTCTTGGGTATTTTGTTTATGTGTAACCGTGGGTGTGTTAGCCAGTTCTATTCATGCCAATCCATTGGATGTGGACCACCCTTTTGGCCAATGGTGACGCATATGTGAACTTTATGAGCAGGCAGCTGACCAATAAACTCTTGTATGCTATTTGAAGACATCAAACCTGCCTGATTCAAGACCCTCATTATGAAATTAAAGACAAAGGGAACTGAGGGGCCCAATTTTGTTAAACACAATCATGTGAAACCAACAGATAATAAGCCAAATAAAGCATAAAGGAAGTTATCTGTATTTTTTTATTTAAGTGTAGAAATGATAAAGCAAAATGATAGTCGATGAAAAACAACTTGCTGCTGTAAGTCATGTCAGTAACTGCTGCAGGTTACCGCATTGTTTCTCTCCTTTAAACTTAGCTATTTGTTCCTAGATGTGTCACCCGCTGTGGTTGCTTAGTGGCTGTGGTGTTGGGCTGCAAAGCATGAGGTCGCGGGATCGAATCCCGGCCACAGCGGCTGGATTTCAATAAAGACAAAATGGAAAAGCGCCAGTGTACTTAGATACAGATGCACGTTAAAAACCCCAGGTGGTCCAGATTATTCAGGAGTCTTCCACTACAGTGTGCCTCATAATCAGATCGTGGTTATGGCATGTAAAACAGTATAATTTAATTTTTTGTTAGGTATGTCATTGCCAGCAAATTCTGAATCTTACTCTGCAAAAGGTTATGGGCTATACAGCTCCCACATGATATTTTTTTTTTCATGTTCCCAGGTGGACATTGGGGCCGGTGTGAGTGTTGAACAAGGCACCCTAGAGAAGCTATGCTGAGCATGCGAAAGTGGCCTTGGCAAATTTGCCAGGGCTCTTTTGTGGAACGTATTCACCCCTGAGGAGCTACGGGACGAACCGCTCCTGGGTGAGAAGAGCAACTTGCACTTAAACCAGCCATTCAAGGAGGCCTTGGACCCTATTCGTATCCGAGCTGTGATTGGTATGTACGTCAGTCCTAGTGGTACAACTCCAAATTCCAGTATTGGAACATTATTTTAAAAATTCGCATCTCCTCGTGCGTTACTTAGCAAGAGATATGCGCCAGCACAGCAATATTAGCTTTTAGTTTGACTGGTCAAGCTTGGCACCACCAGGTAGCTGGACCGTACAGAGCGATCAGGCCACTCACGGACGTCTAGGCTAAAAGCTCCTTATCACAGCAATAGTAGCATGGAGAGGATTTAGTGTACGCCTCCACCTATCCATCAAAATCTCCAAATCTTGCCTGTGGTTAACAGAAAGCCAGACACGCTTGGCATTGCGACAGAATGCTCGCAACACATGCTGCGCAACAGAGCCAGTGAAGGCGGAGCTTAGCCTGGCGAATGAGTTGGAGAAAAAGCATGGCTATGGAGGTGGGTAACTTGTAATTGGCTAAAGTTCTCTTAAAGGGCCCCTGAAACAGTTCGGACAAATTTCGTAGACGCGTAGGATACAGCTAAAGTTAATTATTCACACTACAATTTGTGTGAAGCCTTGCGTATTAAGAGAGCCACTGACGATTACAAGTTACCCTCCTCCGTAGCCATGCGTTTTCTCCTCAACTCGTTTGCCAAGTGATCAGGGCTAAGCTCCGCTTTCACTGGCTCTGCGTCAGGACGGCACGTCGTGCCGTCTACTTCCAGTTCTCTAGGACCGAGTGCGCGAAGCCTCTCCAACCTCGCCACCAGTTGCTTGGCAGTCGACCCCAAGCGAGAGCTATCGAAGCAGAGTGCATTCTGAGCAGTCTGTCGCAACGCCGAATGTGTCTGGCATTCCGGTAACCACAGCTGAGCGGACTGATTGGTATGCACGGTCTAGCCACCTGTTGGCGCAGAGCTTAACCAGCCAAACAACGAGCTAATATTGCTCTGTCTCGGCGTAAAACAATTTAAGCATTTACAAAAACATGTTAACGATTACGCTCGTGCAAAATATTTACACCAGCAGCAAGGAAGAATGCACTTTGTTACTGTTACTGTTTTTGGTCAAGCTCTGTGCCATCAGGTGGCTGCGCCGTGCAGTTTGCGCTTCTGCTCATCCTGTGAAACGGCACAGTCAAACGGCCAGGCCCTGTCTCCTTGTGCTTGCATTTACACAAATACCGGACTCGCAAAACACTATTGTGGTTTTTAGTAATCCTCCGGTGTAAAGTGACGGCTGCAAACGTGCAAATCCTGGCGCCGATTCGATATCGACAGTCCGATGCACTGCAGCCACTTCGCTCGTCTGCTGCCTTGCAGAGGGACATGGTGTCGCAGCTTGACATTGCCAGTTACTGCATTGTCAGCCTTCAACGTAACAAAGACGAATCGTGTTTCTTGCGAAAGGACTGAGACCGACAATGACTGCGGAGCTCCCGTAAAAATGGAGCACGTTGCAACACAAGCAGACGACACTTGCTGTGCGCCAGAAGTGTAGTGACAAACTTTTCTTGTGCATTCTCTTTCTGTTACTTTCTTTTTATAGAAACAAATTAACTAACATTCCAACTATTAAGAACAACATTGGTTCACCATAAAGTTAAAAAAATTATTGATGAAGCGCGCTGGGCGGCCAGTCAGATAGCTTGCCCTACCAGCATCATTAGGACAGTTTACATCAAATGGTTAGATGCGGCTGAAAATTCAGCCAAGTGGTGTGCTGTGATCGGCAGCAATGTAAATTTTTGAAATCTTAAAATAAATTATGTGCTTTAACCGGAGCACTTACATGTGTCAAATAATGATCAGAAGGACCTATCCTCTAATGGCTCAGTATGTTTGTACAGAATCATCAAAATCATTTCGGGGTCCCTCTAATGTAAGATGCTTTACACAGATTGTTGTGCGAATGTTTTACTGTAGCTGTGCCCCATGTGCCTACAAAATTTGTCCGGACCATTTCGGGGACACATAAGTGTGTCTTAGCAACAAGGCTGTATGTCAACGCTTATTAGCCTTCATATAGCTGTGATACTTTAGTGTTGCTATCATTGCTTCCACTTTTGGGTGAAGCTTCAACTGTTTGTCATTGAAATTCATTTTTTCTGATTGCCCGATAATTTGATAAGGTTTACGCACCCTTTTGGGTAAGAGAAATTTGCTGTGAGGATAAATGAATTTATAAAAGGTCAAATTTTCATTCAACGAAACTTTTATACAACGAAGTAAAGTGCTGGTTTTACTGGCTTGGTTATAGAGGATTACCTGTACGTGCAAATGAATTATATAAAATTCCAATGAATAGCTGCTAACACACTGATCTGTTCTTTATGCATGCCAAAGAGCTTGGTGCCAGTACTGAGATGTTTATCTTCATTCTGCCTCTGCTCTTTACAATATTGTGGTGCACACTTGATAACTGCAGACCCTGGCTCAAAGTACACAACGTAGCTAAATTACTCTGTGATGATGTTTTATGACTGACCCTAGAAGTGTGGCCTGCACTTAAACATAGCATAAGGCTTCAATTTGTTATTATTTTATTAGACAGCTAGAAAATCCTGTATGCATCGGTAATCTTATGCTGTATTTCTTTTCCAGACTACACATGCTCCAAGTTTCCCTCTGCCAGCCTCTCCTACATAAAGAACATCATCTCCTCAGTACTGGCAAGAGAAATGAAAGAGCCTGAAGCTCAATAAATTTGTGGGCTATTGTATAAAAGGAATGATTCACATGCTTTTTGTTAATCACGAAGTTGTTTCTTTTCATAACACCACAGGGAAAGAGGCCTTGCAATGGAAAGCTAGAAAATGCACCTTGAAGATGTCCCGAGGCCAAGCCATGCCTCAATGGCGGATATCAACATTAGTTAATTTCATGTTGCATTGCACCTTACAATCCATAAATTTAATATTGCATTCCACTTTACAATCCATAAACTTAATGTTGCATTCCACTTGAAAATCCATAAACTTATTGTTGCATTCCACTTGAAAATCCATAAACTTATTGTTGCATTCCACTTTACAATCCATAAACTTAATGTTGTATTCCACATTACATTTCATGGAAATACAATTGTTCGTCCATGGGAATTCCATAGAAAGTCAAGGCAATAACTGGTAAATGAAATTGCAATGGTTTCACGGTGGCCACTTTTCAATGCTGGTCAACAAATCTGCAATAGTGGGACAATGATATTTCAACAAAAATTTTGTTGATTGAGCAATAGGACGGCAATGGAATATCTACTAAAATTCAACACTAATTTTCATAAGGGAAGGTAAGGAAACAGGACGGGCACTTCAACTCATCTCGCGCTACCCTACTCGTTCGTCAGTTCTCTTGTTTGCAGCACTCTTGCTAAACGGGAGACTGAAATACCGCAGTGCCGGCTGTCTAGGGGATATAGGCAATGTGCTCAGACGCGGCAATTCCTGTCTGTCTTCGCATCCTGCAAAACTTGCTAGTTTCACGCATGACGGCCGATCCCAATGCCAAGCATCCAAAAGCAACATTTCGTCTCTAACTTTCACCTTAATACTTCACTTAACGCCTTAATTCCAACGTCCCGAAAAGGCACCTCGCATAGCCATAGCGACATGACAATGAGCATGAAGAGCAAATGGTGCCCTCCACTCGGCGCTCTCCAATGAAAAACTCAGCTGCTCTCCAAATTAAAATCATACAAACAAATCGCTGCACACGCAGTGCCAAGTAAGACAACAAATCACAATACTTGCTTGACAAAGGACAGCGCAACCGAAAACAGTGAGCAATACACGACTGTACAGCCCGGTTTCACGCAGCAGCTCTAGTGCGGCAGCCACGGCAGCCTTGGCCACACGCTCGGTCATGTGACCGATGTGACGACGGTATCGTATCGCCACCTCGCGTAAGCAGCGCAAGGTTGGATTGTGTTGATGGGCTGTTGAAGCGCCGCGGTGTGAGCGCTTGGCGTGCGCGTTGTCCGCGTCGCGCGCGTTGCCCGTTTCTGGTCGACTGGTAATCACGTCGCGCCGAGTCAGACACCGCCCTGTCTTCCGTTCTTTCGCGCGCTGGCTCGCTCGCTCGATATGCCACTCCGGCTCAACAAGAGCAGTGAGCTGGTAGTTTCACTGTGCATTTCGCAGGGGTTTCATTTCCCCACTTTCATTTCGGACGCCGTCAGTGATGCCGCATTATTGTGGTTTGACGATCGGCGCGTTCGAGCAGGCGCGTTCACACAGCTGGCTGCCCAAGTGTGCCGAGCCCATGCCCACGAATATGAAAGCGAATAGCTTACTGTCCGCGGCTGTTTTTATGTTTCATAAAAGGTCACTGATCAGTCGGGAGTACTGTTGATGTGAAGACGTTCGTTTGTTCTTTTGCTACCTGGCCAACTATATTTCGCTATCTCTCTCGTTCTTCCGTTCGCTCGCTCGTTCTGGCTTGTCGCTTGTACTGCCATTCATCGACGGTGTTTTGTGCACATTGTTTTTGTATACATTGTGCTCTCAGTAGAATTCTACGCAACACTTTCTGCAGAGCACCGTTCCTAGTAAAAGCTGCACCGATGCCTTCGGTGCCATAGAAAGTGATTTGCACTCTAACTTGATACCTTTATTTATGCGTAATATAGAAAAAGCCTTATGAATACGCCGCATAAGAATGCTTACAAAATGTAACAGAAGAAAAATTAACATGCCTTTGATAAAATACATCTCATTGTGTCAGAAACAGAAAAAAACCTGAACGTGTCAAAACAATACAAACGTGTGAAGCAGCTCTTTGAATTTTGCGGCGTATCCTTCAGTAGCTACGTGCAATGGCAAGTGGTTTGAATGAATTTGCAAAACGATGAGGGTGACACATCGGCCATATCACATTTGCACCGGTGGTAATGACAAAAACATTACTGCAGGGGACTAGAAGAAATCGTCAGAAACAATTGAATGGTGATAAAGTTTATGAAAACGCGAGAGCTGTTGAAATAAGAACATGCGTTGTCAAAATAAGGATTAACACCCGCATGGTCTACTTACTGACTGGCAGCGCTCCTCCGAAGTCGATGTGGAGCCGTTGTCCGCGTCACAAAGAGTGGCTTCAATGCTACTGCACACGCGCACCATTTTTTCATGGCCTGTTGCGGTGTCAACTTCATTTGTAATCGTTCGTCTGTTCTGACGTGAGGTGAACACCACAAGAGGCTCATTTTTTCGATCCGCACTTATGCTAATGCAGGGCGAATACAGCAGCAATTGACATGACGAGTGCCGCTTGATAAATAGAGAATTCTCCCTCAAAGAATGACACCGTCGAGAACCCGGTACGCTAACTGAACAAATACGACCAGTCTTATGAAAACATCTGAGTTGATGCCCGACTTGATGGCATCCTACGCAGTAGGAGGGGACATAGGTCTTCTACCTGTGCAGTTTTAGCGTGCGTGTGAGAAGGCAAAATTCGCGAGAAACACATGGCCGCAACGCTTGCTTACGTTGCTGCCACGTGAGGTACCTGATATCATTGCCCGCATGGGGAAAAGAAGCATATGACTTCGATAAAGTCAAAGCGAGCCTGCTTATAAAGTATAGATTATCAGCAGAAGCATTCAGGCGAAAATTCAGGGAGGTCGAGAAGCCCAAAAGTGAACCATACTCAGATTTCGCATACACCTTGGGTAAACCTGAAAAAATGGCTCAGAGAAGAGGGTGTACTCGGCGACGCTGAAAAGACAATGCAGTGCGTTGCATTAGAACAGTTCTTCCGCCGGCTGGCAGAAAAAATAAAGTATTGGGTTCAGGATATGCCAGGCGTGGACACTATCACGGGGGCGGCCGAACTCGCTGAGGAGTACGTAACTCGCCGTGCGTTCGAAGGCAAAGAAACTCATAAGAAGGAGATGAATAAATACAGACCCGACAAGCCAGAGCGATGGTCAAGGTTGAATCAGTATAAATCAAAGGAAAGGTCAGATTCGGTTAAACATAGTGATGAGAACAGCAAGGGAAAGGAGGAGCCAACCGAACGGAAGGCAGTAAGGCAAGAGAAGAAAGCTTTCGAGGCAAAGAAACCGGTAGTTTGCAACAACTGCCAGCAAACTGGGCATATCTCAGTGGGGTACAAAAATCCCAAACTAGTGTTCATGTCGCTAAGTAGTAACGAGGAAAATCTGAAATTGCTAGAACCGTACATTCGAGACATGGTAAAAGGCAAACCGTGTCGGGTGCTTCGCGACTCGGCAGCCACAATGGACGTGGCGCACCCGTCGTACGTGTAGGAAGGCCAGTTCACGGAAGAATGTGCTTGGATAAGGCAAGCCGTAGAGGGCTGCTGTGCTTGTATCCCTCTGGCAAAGATTCGCATCGAAGGCCCTTTTGGAGTACTGGACACTGAAGCCGCCGCCTCGGCACATCTCCCGTCGCAGTATCCATATTCGTTTTCTAACGAATCCGAGGATTTGCTGCGACGCAGGGGAATCAGATTTAGTGAGTGAATAGTATAAGCTCTAACTTGTTCCAAGGCAAAGGAGCTCGCGGCCAAGGCAGTGTACAAGTGTCCAGTAGTGGAGGAAACAGGATTGTCGGTGGATTCGTCAACAAGCACCAAACAGGACAGCCCTATAGGGGACATTGTGGAAAGTACACTAGCTAGTGAAGAGGTCAGGAAAGGACCGGAGCCTAAAATGTCTCAAGAGGCAGAATGCAGAAGAAAGTTATTGAATGTAAGCCCTGCCACATTTATTGCTGAACAGGAAAAAGATTCCACCCTGCGGATCCTAAGGCCAGATGCGAAAGAAGGTGTGGCCAAACAGAACGTAAAGTTCCTCAAGAGCGCAAGCGTCCTCTATAGAAAGAGCGCCAGTCGAAAGGGAGTGCAATTCGACCAACTCGTGGTGCCGCATCCCTATCGTGAGCAGCTCCTGCCTTGTTTACGGGGGCTTTTGGACAGGACATCTGGGCATTCGGAAAACAAAGGACCGCTTACTGCAGAAATATTACTGACCCGCCTGCTCTCGGGAAGTGGAAGCATTCGTGAGAAGCTGCGACACACGTCAACGCATAGGCAAGCCCAGAGATAAAGCTAAAGCGCCAATGGCACTTGCTCCCATTATCACGGAGCCGTTTCGCAGGCTCACAAAAGACACAGTGGGACCACTTCATTCAACGCAGTCTGGCTAGCGGCATATTCTCACTGCACTATGCGTCGCTACGAAATTCCCAAAGGCGGTGCCCCTCAAAGAACTAAGCTCGGTGGAGATCAACTTGCTTTTGTCCATGTTCGCGGTAGTTGGGTTTGCCGCAGAAATCCAGTCAGATCAAGGATCCGTCTTTACAAGCGCACTGACCTCGACCTTTCTGGAGACGTGCGCTATTAAAATTATTCATAGCTCAGTGTAGCGCCCGGAGTCAAACGCGGTAGAGAGAGTCGACTCAGACATGAAACTGCTTTTGCGAGCCCTTTGTTATGAGCACGAAGCCGCTTGGGAGGTTTGCTTGCCTGCAGCAATGTTCGTGCTTCGAGCTGCCCCCCACGAATCAACAGGGTTTTCACCTTCAGAGCTCGTTTAGGGTCGTTGCCTTTGGTCCCCGCTTTGCATTGTTCCAGAAGCCTGGGAAGGCCGGGCAGACGATCCTTCGGTTGTGCACGTGCTAGAGCTGTTGGACCGTATGCACACATCTCAAGAATTAGCAGGGAAGGAAATGCGTAAGGCGCAAAGCAATCCTAAGCATTACTATGACAAGACGGCTCGCGTGCGACGCTTTGAAGTTGGGGAAAAAGTAATGATCCTGAAACCTTCATTGAGAAACAAATTACAGATTTAATGTGAAGGACCGGTTGACCTAATTCAGTAATTATCTAATACAAACTACGTAATTACGGTATCGGCAAAACGAAGGACACCACAAGTGTACCACAGCAATCTACTCAAAATCCTACCGGCAGAGGGAGGCCATTGTGAACATGTTGCTTAACCAGCCTGAGGAGATGCCTGTCGACTTTCTGGAGTTAACATCAATAACGGGGACAAAAGACATTTACGAGACCATTGACAAGCTAGTAGAGCAGACGGAGTTGAATCCCAATCAAAAGGCCGAACTGAGGGAACTCGCGTTCGAATTTAAAGACACATATTCAGACACGCCTGGCAGGACCACTGCGACCGTTCACGATATCGAGCTAACGTTATCGGATCTCGTTCATTTGAAAGCTTATCGCGTTTCACCTCGTCGACTTCAAGTCAACGCCACTGAAATAAACAACATGCTAGAGCTACGTGTAATCGAGCCAGGAAAGAGTGATTATACCTCGCCTCTTATCTTGGTTGAGGTCCGAGGAAAGGGGCCGCGACCGTTTATCGACTACCGCAGGCTCAACGTAATCACGAAAGACCAGACCTACCCAATACCGCATATCGAGGAAAGGCTTGAGTGAGTGAGCAGTGCTAATTTAATATATACGCTTGATTTAGTCAGAGGGTACTGGCAGGTTCCGTTGACCGAGAGGGGCAAGCAAGCTTGCGGCGTTTATTTCGCCGATCGGAAACTTTCGGCCGAAAGTCCTCAGCTTTGGATTGAAGAATGCTCTCTATTATTTTTTTAGCCTTATGGACCAGGTGCTACGGGGAATGGAGAACTTTGCAATTCCGCATCTCGATGACATATCACTCTTTTGTTCATCAGGGGCGGACCATATGCAACATATGAACCGTGTTGTCTCCGCTACGAGAGGCCAACTTGACTGTCAAGGCTGCGAAACGCCATTTGGGGTGCGCGGAGGTAGCTTATCTAGGTCATGTGATAGGGAAAGGCCATCGGAGCCTTCAGAGGTTAAACTGGCCGCAGTTGACAACTTCCTGCAACCATGCGCCAAGCGAAGCATCAGCAAGACATTGATTTGGCAGGTAATTACCAAAGATATATCCCGCGTTATTCCGAGATGGCAAGTTCTTTAGCAGACGCTCTCAGAAAAACAGAGCCGCAAACGGCGAAGTGAGATGAAGCAAAAGAAAAGGCTTTTAGTTTGCTAAAGAAAGCACTAACGAGTCAGCCAGTGTTGAACGCGCCCGACTACTTTAAGCCATTCATTCTCCAGTGTGATACCAGCAACCGGGGTATGAAGGTGGTGCTTTGTCAAAAGAGAGTACGAAAATTAACACCCCGTACTGCACGCCAGTATAAAGCTTTCAGTTCGTGAGGAAGCATACAGTGCATCAGAAAAGGAATGCGTCTGCATGAAATGGGCAGAGCAGAAGCTAGCTTGCTATATCGCTGGTTCAAGGTTTACCATAGAGACTGACCACTGTCCCCTCACATGGCTGCAGTCCAATTATACAAAAAACGGCCGTCTTTCGCGCTGGAGCTTGGCTCTTCAACTGTATACTTTCGATATTTGCTAAAGGAAGCGTAAGCTTAAAGGCAATGCCAACGGTCTGAGTCGTCACTGCCTGCTTCCACGGAAGGGGATCGGTGCCGATTCTCAACTGGTGGACGCTGAGGCGGGAGCAGCCTTCGGGTGTATCAGTAGGGCCTCCGTCTTTGAAGGAGAGACGGTTAAGCCGATGCTTCCGAGGAATGTTGTCACCGCGTCCAGGGCCCCCTGCAGTGATCTCCGGACGGCTGCAAGGTCCCCGTACCCAGAGTGCGGCATCATCAGCATAGATGGAGCACTGTGTGTGGTACCGGGTGTCTGCCGGTAGTGCGGCTGGCAGACCTGCCAGGGCTGCGTTGAACAGAAATGGGCTCAGCACCGACCCTGCGAAACGCCAGCGGCGATGGCTCGAGGGGCGCTGAGCACCTGGCCCACGCGTACGTATAAGGAAGGCAGAGACAAAGCGCCTGAGGCTGCCAGTGATCCCGATGATATCTAAGGAGGCCTCAATGACCCCGTACAGCAGGCTGTCAAAGGCGCTCTGCATGTCAAGCGGCACGAGAAGGGCCACGTCACCACTGTTCTTTGCATCCTCCAGTGTGGCCACGACGTCGGCGATGGAGTCGGCAGCGCAGCGGTGGTGCCTGAAGCCGGTCTGCTTCTCCGAGAAGTAGTGTACCTGAGCGGCGATCCGCTCCATGCGTGCCAGGACAATCCTCTCCATCGCCTTACAGGCGGCAGAGGTGAGACAATGGCCTGTACAAGGAGGGTGCCCCGGCAGGTTTCCGTCGCTTAAGGATTGGCGCCACCACCGCGCTGAGCCAGCTGTCCGGGAGAGTCCCAGTGCTCCACACGGCGTTGAAGTACTCCAAGAGATCTTGCTCTGCATCTTGCAGGTTCCGAAGCATTTGGAACGTGATTCCACTGGCTCCTGGAGCGCTCCGTCCTTTGCTTTCTCCTAGGGCGGCCTTCAGCTCATGCACCCGTATGGGCTCGCAGCAAAGAGCACCGATCTGCTCGAGCACCCATTCCGGGTGGTGACAGGGGGGGGGGGGAGGCACCGAGGCTAAGTAGCTGGTGGAGGCAAGACCCGCTGTACCAGGTGCCGGGCCGTAAATCGGTCGGCTAGTAACTCCGCCAGAGTAGATGCGGAGATGACCAGGGAGATAGCTGCTGAGCGCACGTGGCGTTGAACACGAGGTCCTATTAGCAAGGCCCTCAGCAGGCGCCATCCACGAGCTCCATCCGGCGCCCTGATGATCGTGGCACAGATGCCCTGCCAGCTTCGGGGCCTGCGTTGCCGGGAGTGTCTTATGCAGGCGGCGTCGATGCGACGGTGTTCCGTCCAGTGCTCCGCCTGATTGGTTCGCAGTGCTCTACGTTCAGCAGTGCGCCTGGCAGCTCGTAGCTCGAGGTGGCGAATGTCTGGTGCTGGTTGGCCCTCCTGCGCAGCGGACCAGACTGTGGCTGCCCGGCCGCTGCTCGCCACAAACTGCAGGAAGTCCCTGGTACTGGTGTTCTACTGGCACAGCTTACGGAAAGCACTCCAATTGACAGTGGCTCGCATGCGCGTCCTGGGGGTCTTGCCCATGAACGGGGCCAGCGGCGCTATAGGGAAGTGGTCGGACCCCCAGGTGTCCGGCTGTGGTCTCCTTGTGTATCGGCAGCCCTTAGTGACCAGGCTCACGTCAATTGCCGTGCTGACGGCAGGGGATGTGCGACGGACGAAAGTGGGAGACCAGGTCTTGAGAATATTCAGACCCTAGGTGGTTGACAACATCCACAACGCTGCTACCTCGCTCGCAGGAGCGGCGACTGCCCCAGATGGTGTGGTGAGCATTGATGTCTCCGCAGAGGACAAAGTCTCTGCCGTAACGTCGGGCTAGTTGCAGCAGGCACGTGGGATCCCAGGGCCGGCATGGTCGAATATACACGCCGGCCACGGTGCTGTCAATGCCTCCAAGAAGCACACGAACAGCACATCATTCGAGGGGTCCTCCAGTCAGATAGGCCACCTCGACCGCAGCTTGCAGCACACCCGCCCGCTCGTACACAGCGCAGCGGCGAAGTCCCTGTGGATGTTCTTTGTTGAGACTTGGGGTCGCCGTGCAGGGTTGCAGCGTGCACGAAGTGCGGCTGCTGTAGTCCGCATACCCAGGTAGACGCAAATCGTCTGCAGCGACGTACACCTCCTGCAAAGCAAGTACGTCGTAGTTTGCTCTGCAGGAGATGCAAGGAGAGGTCTGCTTGTCGCCGCCGCAACGAGTGTGCGTTCCAGTGAAGCACGCTCGGCCGACGGCGGTGGTTCCCAGCTGGGGCGTTAGGCATGGTGGCTCTGCTGAGGAGGCTGCCCACCTGCCTGGAGGCAGATTCAGCGCAACTTGTCGGCTGACACAAGGTCAGCAACGGCCCGCAGAAGGAGCCTTAGGCTGGTTGCCTCCGACTGCCGCCAGGACGTGTGGCTGGACGACGCCATGTCAGTTGCGGCTGGGGGTGCGCCTGCTGCGTTTGCGGGCGCCGCCTTGCACCCCAGCTTCTGTTGGTCATGCCGGGTTCCTTTCGACGAGGCGCTTTTGGCGGAGCCGGTGGCCACAGCTGCATAGCTGGGGCGCGCCGCCGTCTCCAGTGCATGGACCCCCGAAACGATGGCTTGTGTCCTGGTGGAGGGATACATAGCTGCTCGAGCTTCCCGCTGAGGCATGTGGGTCGGCGCTGTAGCCTTTATCGTGGTAATACGCCTCTTAGCCTGTCACAGCTTACAGGAAGGGGCGTCGGCAGCGTGTGCGCCTCCACAGTGGAAGCACTTCGGCTTGGCTGTGCACAGGTGCTCCCTCGCATGCTGACCGCCACAGCGCAGGCACTGCTCCGGCATTTTGCACACCGCGGTCGCGCGGCCATAGCGCCTACACTGCCGGCACTGCAAGGGCCTGGACCGCGACAGTCGTACAATAAAAGGCAACCGGAAAAGGAGGATGCGGGCCGGGGGGCTCTGGGCAGCGAAGCGCAGGGTCAGGGTGCGGCCGCTTCGCTTGACTGCCGTCACCCGCACGACCGAGGTCACTGCCGCCAACAGGGCCTCGTCGGAGAGGCCACCGCCGACGCCATGTACAGTGCCCGTGCTCTTGGAACGGTCTGCAGGGAGACGAGCAGTGACAGCGAACCCGGCCAGCTCGGTCGTAGCCAGCAAGAAATGTAGCCGCGCGGGTTTTGCGGCGTCAGCCGCCACAATGTTCTTTTTGGTATTCACGCGCACCTCCTCGACTCCAGGAAGCGCGGAGAGCGATTGCGCGATGGTGAGGCGAGATGTTCGGTGAAACAAAGCTGCCGCGGATGCCGGCTTGAAGAGGACCGTGACAGAAACGCTGGGTGCAGGCGCGCCAGCCCCTGTGGTTCCAGCAGCAGAGTAACAGCCGGTACGCGGGAACCAGCGTCGGCAGCACGCAGCCCTGCAGCGGGTAGCGAGAGGTGTGCGGCAGGGGTTACACCAGCGGCGATCCCGTCTCTTGTTGTTGCAAGCAGGCGGCGTTTTTGCTTGCGTGGATTACAGTTGTGAAGATCTCTTCATCGTGGAGCTCCGTGGCACATGGGCTGCTCTGGTTCTGCGTTGTATTAGCTGTGCCGTCGTCGGAATATTCTAGAGTCAACCGCCTGCTTCACGGCGTTTTCGTAGACGGGCGTTACTGGAGGGGGCAATCATTCGTCAGAACCTGTCGCCGCTAGCTTTCACGGGGCTTCGTCGTCGCTGCAAGACTCCATCGGGCGCGAGGGCTTGCGCGAGGACGAGGTGTCCATCACGTCGTTATCTCGTCCGAATCCGGGAGTGCAGCGCTCGATATCTCGCTGGCTTCCGCAGCTGGGTAAGCGCTAACGATAGCACTCACGATGACGGTGGAAGCCACGGAGTTCGTCAGAACTAGAGTGTTCGGCGTCTCACGCGGTGGGAGAACCGACGCAGCAGCAGGCGGGATCAGTGAGGCAGCGTCTGCACCGGCGTCCGCGGCCGCGTTGTGGGAGTTGGCCAGTTGGCGTTCGCTGGTTAAGCTAGACACTCCCTCGCGCCCCGGTGTCCTAAGCTACCGATGCTGCCGGAGCAGACTGCGGCATCGCCCAGGTAATCGTGTCAGCAGCGGTTGATCCACGTGAACGCTCGGGCCAGTTGGCGGCCGCGCAAATCCGCCGTGCCTGCTCCTGGCGTTGATCTCCTCGCACTGGTCAATGAAGTGCCGGAGAGACCGCGGGCACGCAACGCCCTCCGAGCGCTCGTGCTGCGATGCGCGCGTGCGTACCTGACCGTTGCGTTCCTTCCGCACTTGATACCGTGGGGGTCACCCGCCGTGGTTGCCCAGTGGCTATGGTGTTGGGCTGCTGAGCACGAGGTCGCGGGATCGAATCCCGGCCACGGCGACCGCATTTCGATGGGGGCGAAATGCGAAAACACCCGTGTGCTTAGATTTAGGTGCACGTTAAAGAACCCCAGGTGGTCAAAATTTCCGGAGTCCTCCACTACGGCGTGCCTCATAATCAGAAAGTGGTTTTGGCACGTAAAACCCCAAATATTATTATTATTACCGTGGGGGTGGACATGTCCGGCTCCATCGCTGTGGCCGAAGGATGCGCTAACATCGGTCAAAAACAACAGTCCACGTGTGGTCGACTGTGTTCCACCAGTTGGCAGTTCGAAGGGTGCGGTACCGCGCACAGAGAGAGCGGGGACGCGACTGGCGTCGCGGAGAGGGACGTGAAACAGCAGAGCGCGTTCCGGCGTGACCTCTTCCAGAGGCGGTTCAGACAAGACTTCCCCGTAATCCGTCATGGACGTCAGACTCTGGAGTTTTGCAAGACGCGTAGCGCCACCTGCCGGTGCGAAAAGGCAGTAATTGAGTAGTGCGAAGCCCGACTTCCTTGCTAAGTTGCCTGTGCAGCTAGCGACTGCGAAACAACGATTTAACTAGATTTTGGTCCATATTGCGAGTGTTTTGCGCATTTGACTCCCAGGCAGAGAGCTATGAATTTCTAAGCTAGTCGGACGCGCCGCCGAACTGCCATGAAGCGCTTGCTGGCTCACTCTGCTTCTTTATTCTATAGCTCACTCTTCAGACCGATGGCGGAAACGACGGCGACCGCGATAGCTCCACGTGCTGCGAAGAAACGCCGCAATCGACTCTGCTGTTGTGTTATAAATTGCCATGAACGTGAAGGACTGAATAACAACTTTCAGTTTTACCGATTTCCATCGCGATCGTATGAAGGGGAAAGGCGAGAGCGCTGGATACGGGCCGTTCAACCTGTTGGGTAATCGGATTACTTGCGTTCCCCACAACACAGCGTCTCGCATGAGAAATTGCGACGATTTTGTCCTTCTGTAATTGTGTTGCGTAGCCCTGACAGAGGACCGTGACAGAGAGGAACTCAAGAGTCGGGAGCCGCCACTTCGTTGGTAACAGAAAAAAACAACGTTGCGAGCAATCCTGCTTATGTGCCATCGATATCTCGCCTTTTAACAGACGTCCATCCCCGCTTGACTCAACAAGTGGAACGGAGAGATTTGGCAGGTCAGCTTAACCAAACATTTTGGTTCGTTTATGAATTCAAAATGCTGTTCTAGAGCATCGTTGTATCGCGAGCTCATTTCTACTTTCGGTATTTTGTATGTCCTCCGCCGTTACCACAAGCACGCTTCGCAATTTGCTGAGCCTGCTCGACTGCGTTTTTCAAATGTGAGCAATATAGTTGCTGTAGGAGCACTGGATGAGTAATTGCTAAGTAACTCACGTGTGTAAAGATAGAAATGTCGCGTTTATTTACATTTATTTGTGTGCGCTTCTTGCTCGAACGAAGCGTCTGCGAAAAGTTCAAATTAAGGTACTGAGCGATGCTGTAGCTCCTGCGAGAAAGAAAGATGCAGCGCGTAGGCGCTGTAGGAAGCTTACTTTCGTTATGCTCGCACGCTGTTTGCTGCCTTGGAAAACGTTTTCTGTTTGCTGCCCTGGAAAAGCCTATGAAAGGATTTACTCTGTAAATAATTGCGAGGCAAAACATTACGATAATATACATAAAAATATAGGAGATACTTATGTCTTGTGTTCAGGACATATTCAATATGAACCAATTTGAAATTCTTAGAATTTTATGCTGATATGCCTATAGACAAACCTGATGCTGTCTGTACTTGCGAGTTGCAGCACGCCGAAATAACACCAGAGATTTTATTTTATATTGTACACGTACTTCGCCCTGCTGAGCTTCCTTTCCGAAGCGTGGATGGGCGGAAGAAGCTTTCGAGGTCCTTGATTTTTAGGAAACCGTGCCTCAACACAAACGAAAGAGAAGGGTCCATTGTGGCCTAGGCACCTTCGCTTGCGGAGAACTCTCCTTGCACTACTCAGTTCGCGCCACCACTGTGATGGGGGCGCTGGTGACGGGTTTTTCCGCAGCGCTGCCTGGGCAGAGGCTGAGGTCTGTAGAGAAAGAAATTTAGACAAGAGTGGACACGCCCATAGAGCCCAGCGTCCGAATTGACTGTAGCACATCAAGCGGATGGTATTAACACCTTCCGGTTTCGGTTTTGGGCGCGCGCGTTTTGAACACCAGTTGGTACACGCCGCGCCGGCTCCTGTGATCGGCGCGGCATTTATTTATTTTTTCGCTTCTGCTGAACTCCGCGTGGCCTTGGCGTGGAATCGTTTGATCATTTAGTAAACATGATCGCGAACGACCCTTACAAGACTCCGTGGAATTAGTCAGGTGCAATTTCATAAACAAAACCCAAGACGTCTTCTGAAATGATGAAGTGTTTATTTTGCTCTATATAAATGCTCGTTCCGGGCTTCTTCTGCATTCATTCAAAGTTGTGGCACCAGGTAAGCAGCAGTCGTTGCCGTACGAAGCTCCGCCGGATGCCATCAGCTGAAAGAAAGTAAATTACAAGCATGTGTCATTTTGGTATATTGACCTAACAGGAGTATTGCGTGTAGAGGCGAAACGTGCGTAAGTGGTGAATGAACGGCATTACAGATAAATTCAATTTTACGTACATTTCGCAGCAAAGACTCCTCCCAAACAATGCCGTAAAATCTAAAGAAAACATCCGATTTTCAAGCATCCCTCCCTTCCCGGGTATTAACTCTCCCGTGTTATCACTCTCGGCAATCACTCGTCGCGTTTTCGAGAAGCGTGAGTACCGAAATAAGGTATATGTTATTGCAGGGCTATAAAATGCGTCACAAACTTCTCCCACTATAGTTAAATACACGTAAAACTAACTCACTATGGCCGGCTTGCTTTTTTGCTAACAGCTTCACAACCGCAGGCGCGGTGAGCATGCCTGAAAATATCCCCGAAAGTTACCAAATGAATTATAATACTTTTCCGGGTCGGAGAATGCGTCACGAAGTACTACCAGTAAGGTCTTTTTTTTTAATTATGGGGTTTTACGTGCCAAAACCACTTTATGATTATGAGGCACGCCGTAGTGGAGGGCTCCGGAAATTTCGACCGCCTGGGGTTCTTTAAAGTGCACCTAAATCTAAGTACACGGATGTTTTCGCATTTGGCGCCCATCGAAATGCGGCCGCCGTGGCCGGCATTCGATCCCGCGATCTCGTGCTCAGCTGCCCAACACCATAGCCACTGAGCAATACCAGTAAGCTTGAGTACAGGCGAAACTAACTGCGCCACTACGCCGAGCGCGGCCACTGTGCTTGAAAAGTACACCAAAAAGTAGCGAGATTAGTTACAATAATGTCTGAGGTCAGAGAAAGCGCCAAAGCTTGTCCCGGTAAGATTCAGTACACGCGAAACTGCGTCACACGGCCAAGGTGCTTTTCGTCACAAAGCCAGGTGCGGCGAGCGTGTCCCAAAACTACCGAAATAAGTTATAATTCTGCTTGGGCTCACACAAAGCGTCTCAAACATCTCCCAGTACGAGTAATTAACTCAAATTAACTAGGCTTGCGGAAACTACTAGGAAACCTCAGCAGTCATGCAGGCATTACGGAATCAGGGTGTAGACGAGCCGTATGTAAAAATACTGAAAGATATCTATAGCGGCTCCACAGCCACCATAGTCCTCCATAAAGAAAGCAACAAAATCCCAATACAGACAGGCGTCAGACAGGGAGATACGATCTCTCCAATGCTATTCACCGCGTGTTTACAGGAGGTATTCAGAGACCTGGATTGTGATGAATTGGGGATAAAAGTTAATGGAGAATACCTTACTAACTTGCGATTCGCTGATGATATTGCCTTGCTTAGTTACTCAGGGGACCAATTGCAATGCATGCTCACTGACCTGGAGAGGCAAAGCAGAAGAGTGGGTTTAAAAATTAATCTGCAGAAAACTAAAGTAATGTTTAACAGTCTCGGAAGAGAACAGCAATTTACAATAGGCAGCGAGGCACTGGAAGTAGTAAGGGAATACATCTACTTAGGGCAGGTAGTGACGGCAGATCCGGATCATGAGCCAGAAATAATCAGAAGAATAAGAATGGGCTGGGGTGCGTTTGGCAGGCATTCTCAGATCATGAACAGCAGGTTGCCATTATCCCTCAAGAGGAAAGTGTATAATAGCTGTGTCTTACCAGTACTCACCTACGGGGCAGAAACCTGGAGGCTTACGAAAAGGGTTCTACTGAAATTGAGGACGACGCAACGAGCTATGGAAAGAAGAATGATAGGTGTAACGTTAAGGGATAAGAAAAGAGCAGATTGGGGGAGGGAAGAAACGCGAGTTAATGACATCTTAGTTGAAATCAAGAAAAAGAAATGGGCATGGGCAGGACATGTAATGAGGAGGGAAGATAACCGATGGTCATTAAGGGTTACGGACTGGATCCCAAGGGAAGGGAAGTGTAGCAGGGGGCGGCAGAAAGTTAGGTGGGTGGATGAGATAAAGAAGTTTGCAGGGACGGCATGGCCACAATTAGTACATGACCGGGGTTGTTGGAGAAGTATGGGAGAGGCCTTTGCCCTGCAGTGGGCGTAACCAGGCTGATGATGATGATGATGAACTAGGCTTGGACGGCGGAGCTGTTTTTCGATAGCTGCGTCACGATATAGGTTCAGTTTTGTGCAGTAAGCCTAAATGTGCTTGAAGTGCGTCGCGGGCTGTCAAACAGAATTCCTCACCTTGCTGTAGTCCATTAGTGCAGCGGTGCCGTGTCGAAATGCAGGCGGAACACAACAGAACGCCGGGAGCCCAAAAACGGGCTACATCCAAAAGAGACGGGTCGCCGAGCACGTGACCTTCACATGCGTAGCCGACCTCGCTCACTCCTGCGGCTTGTCTGGCGCATGGCGTATGCCCCTTACGTAAATGGGCGTTGAATTTCAATTATCGATTTGTTGTACTATAATTGATTCAAGTGAAATTACATGGAATTTCAACACCAGTTGACTCACTACAACGAGAGCTCAACAGAACTTCCGTTGTGCACTGCTCAATGATTTTTCTGTTGAATGCGTTCCTATTGATTTCTCGTTTTATTTTCACGTTTCAATTATACCGGTGCCACATGGCCACTTCAATCGTGATCTTGCTCCGTTTGGATCAAGAATGCGTGCATCGCGTTTGAGCATCTTTATCGCGATCGGAGGCTGATGACCATTTCTTTGATACAGTGCATGGGTACCACTGGCGCAATGCTCAGCCAAAGGGTGGTATGAATCCATGGAATAAAAGTAGCATTGAATTTTTGAGGAGAGATGTTTACATACTGAAGACTATTGAAATCATAAATATACAGATGCATCAGAAAACTGAGAAAATGAAGGAATAGCACATTATTACACAAGTACACAAAATCGAGTCATAATGAGAAGCAAGAATATGTCGAGAACAGTTGCATATAGTCAGCTGACGATAACGGCCTTACTCACATGACAAATGAAATATTTTCCTTAAAAAGAAGAGAAGTTTTATATTGAAATTTTTACAGGACATTAGAAAAATTTGACGAGCGCCTTGGACCTGCAACACCTGAAACTCTATCCAAGGATCGCTTAGGTGGACAGGGTTATCAGCTATCACTGTCGATTGCAACCAAGAAATGTGATCCGTATCAGGCTTGATTCCAATAAAAAGTGGCTCTGCGACACCAGTATAAGATGGAATGACGAAAGCCAGGAATTTCTAATAATTGTGGCTGTTTGGGGTTGTTGCTCGACATGTTGACAAACTGAGCAGAGAAAACAGACAGAAAGAATGAGATGAGTGCTCGTTTGTCATCTGGTTTCTTTTCTTAATATTCCAGGTGTGAATGAGGATAAAGTACAGGCAGACTGCAACAAGGCAAAGGATTACTTGCACTACGTGAACCGTCGTGATCATTGCCCGAGGTTAGGTCACACACGTTACAGAATGACTGTATGCATCTTATCCTAAAGGGAGCCAGGATAGCCGTATCCTACAATATGAAAGAAAATGCAGCTCTCGCTCTATTGTACTGCTTGTTTCTTATTACATATATGTGTCTACATGCAGATTTACAAGCAGCCAACTTGTATTGATACAGGTATAATGCTATTTAATGACATTTGTTAGCATGCGGAAAGTGCACATCTCAATTACCCTATTTCACTCAGTGATTGTTGAATAAGAAACTTGTTTTGTCTTCAGAGGAAAAAGCTCATTCGAAATATGTCACACCGTTTGGCCTGAATGTAGACTGACTTGTAAGACTAATATATGCCCCAATAGGCCTATATTTTACAAGTTTGATCTAGCTTGCAAATGAAGACGGCTGTTGGTCGCACAATGTTGCTGCAGTAATTTTCAGATTTGTAAACGTGGATCAGCAAATGAAGAGAAAATGAAACATTGTATGTTTTGTGTCACCCCATGATTTCAATGTATTACTTGTGATAATGAGAGGGGCCACTCGTGAAGCTGTATGCTAAGCCCCCAAGCAATGGTCACTCAAGGAATCAGTCATAAAATGCTCTTTATTATTTACAGGCATCACAAAACAGCGTACAAAAGAATCCTATACATGAAATACATGAATACACAAAAGAATCTGTATATATTGTCACGTGGTGGTGACATTGAAGAACACAGTAGCAATACTGTGAACGACAAAACTAGCTTTTATTGGGCGAATCCGTGCCCACAAAACAGGCTACACATATAGCACAATGATAGCGGCGAACACAGTCGGCGATCGTCGAAAATCTGATCAGCGGGTCGAGCGCGTCGGCTTTTATACAGCAGTCGTCCAACGTTCCAGACTAATCGCTTGCACCCACGTGTCTTCCACAAAGTTCTACACCATTCGCGTCGGGTGATGAAATCAGATAACATAAGGTTCGGCGACAACAGACAGCGGATAGAAGCATCGATAACTTTCCAGAAACTTCGGATAGATGCAGGCGCGTCCCGCGCTGTGCGATTGCATTTGTTAAGCGGCGAGACATGGTCGCCCGATAAAGATAAGTACACGTGTCAATACCCCCCTTTTAAAAAGCATCGACCCGATGCTGCAAACAAACCAAATAAAGAAGCACTCGTAGCAAAGAAAATAGCATAAAGAAAGTTCGTCAGCGTCCGAAAAAGGGTTTAAGACGCACCACGTGGACAACCTCAGGTCGTGCGCGGCGCCGCTGTGAATGCGAAATGCCGTCTGGCACGACCTCATAGTCCAGACCGCCAATACGTCGGATGACCTTGTAGGGTCCGAAATAGCGTCGGAGTAGTTTCTCACTGAGTCCTCGTCGGCGTATCGGGGTCCATACCGAAACACGGTCGCCGGGCTGGTACTCGACGAAGCGTCGTCGGAGGTTGTAGTGTCGGCTGTCGGTCTTCTGTTGGTTCTTGATCCGCTGGCGGGCGAGCTGTCGGGCTTTTTCGGCGCGCTAGAGATAGGTAGCGACGTCAAGATTTTCCCCGTCAGTGACGTGCGGCAGCATGGCGTCGAGCGTCGTCGTCGGGTTCCTACCGTAAACAAGCTTAAATTTATTTATTCATTTATTTATTTCACAATACTGTCAATCCCGTTTGGGATTATTACAGGAGTGGGCATATGGTCATCAAAAAGTACAGTGTGAGCAAACACTGAGCAAACAAGGAGTTAGCATAGAAAAACATGGACGCTTTCATTTGTAGAGTAACACACTGGTCTTCACACAGTTGCTCTTGCAGAAGAGAAAAAAAAAATAACTAAGACACTAAGTGGTGATTGCGATTTCTTCTTCTAGATGATTGGTAAATGTTTCTAGTGTGGGCTGGGCAGTAATAGCAGGGTTTAAGCAGTTCCACTCTCGCACAGCTCGCGGAAAGAATGAAAAGAAATAAGTGTTGTTGTTACCAAGAAATTCCTCTAGCGTGAAAGCGTGTTTATGCTGAGTCGGTCTAGTGAGCTTGTACTTTAGAAAAGTGGCGGGATCCAATTTCAGTGCACTGTGTAATACCAAGTATAGGAACTTCAATCGTTGAACCTTGGCTCGAATTTCTAGGGTAGCGAGGCCTGCGCGAGAAAGAAGTTCGGTTGGTGAATCTGTGCGTTTGAAACGGTTATAGATAAATCGGGCAGCTTTTCTTTGTATGCGTTCCAGCGTATGAATTTGGTTTTTGGAGTGTGGAAACCATACTATGTTAGTGTATTCGAGTGCCGGTCTGATGAGGCTGACGTAAGCAAGCTGTTTTGTCTGGCTGGTGGAATGCGATAAGGTGCGTTTGAGGTAGAACAGTTTGTTCAAGGCTTTTTTAGCTACGTACTGTATGTGCGCATTCCAGGTGAGGTCGGATGAGATGATTACGCCTAAGTATTTATACTGTGTGACGCTTTGTAGGATAGTGCCGCTGAAACCGTACGGGAACTGCAGAGTTGATTTTTTGTTTGTGACCGACATGCAGACAGTTTTATCAGAATTTATCACCATTTGCCAGTCTGCACACCACTGCACTACCTTATTTAGGGATTTGTTCAGTTTTGCTTGATCTTCGTGGTTACGCACAGTATGATAAAGAATGCAGTCGTCTGCAAAGAGGCGAATGGTGACGTCGACTTGGTTGGTTACGTCATCTATGTATAATAAGAACAGAAGTGGGGCCAGAACTGAGCCCTGGGGAACGCCGGACAAAACAGGGACAGCATCAGAAAGGTGATCATTGTATTCTACGTATTGGGAGCGGTTTGACAGAAAGTCATTGATCCAACCAACAACAGGGCCGTTACCAAGTAGGCGGTTAAGTTTGTGAAGCAATTTGACATGGGAAACACGATCAAACGCTTTAGAGAAATCCATAAAGATTATGTCTACCTGTAGTTGCTCATTAATGTTTTGAGTTAAGTCGTGAAGGGTTTCCACGAGTTGGATGACTGTTGATAAACCGTTTCGAAAACCGTGCTGGTTTGAATAGATTAAATTGTTTGCTTCCACGAATTCTGTTAAGTGTTTCAAGATTATGTGCTCTAGTATTTTGCAGCACGTGCATGTTAAAGAAATTGGCCGGTAGTTAGACAAGGAAGATGTGTCACCTGATTTTGGTATGGCAATTATTTTGGCAACCTTCCACTCTGCAGGAAGGCGGCTCTCACGGAGTGACTTTAAGAAAATTAAATCAAGAAACTTGCTTACTGGTTCTGCGTACCTTTTCAAGAAACTGTTCGGAATTTCATCTGGACCATCGCTTTTCTTTTCATCTAAATTCAACAAGAGAGATAATATGCCAGCCTGTGAGATTTTTGGGGTGCCCAAAGTGCTTTCTTGGCAGTGGCTAGGGATGAAGTAGTTGAGGGAACCGTTATCGACGGTGAAAATGGATTGAAAGTACTTGTTAAACGCGTTAGCTTTTTCTTTACTTTCCTGAGCGTTCATGGAGGGCACGTTAGAGCGCTTCACGCTTAGGTAGCGCCAGAATTTTTCAGGCGATTTCCTGATAAAGCTGTGTAATGAATTATTCAAGAAACAGTTTTGGCACAACGTACTTTACTTTTCAATGACGTCGTTAGCAGAGTTATTTCCGAGGCAGTTTTTTTACACATATGCGACTTTCTTCTTTTCCTAAGTCTCTTTATTTTGCGCTTCAAGTGGATTATATCACGACATATCCATGGACTGCGTTTTCTAGTTTTTCTTTGAACTCGTGGAACAAAGGCGTTTATACAATGCGTCACAATGGCTTTAAACTCGGTCCACACCACATCGATAGACGACTGCTGGTCAGAAATGAGGTCAAAAAAATTTTGATAATTAAAGGCAAGGTAGGTCATGATAGCTGCATCGTCTGCATCTTTGAACGAGAGCACTCGCTTTATAGGACCGAGCGTTCGTACAGGACTTGGGAATTGTAAAGAACAAAATATTACCTTATGGTCAGATAATCCTTCAAGGGGTTCAACGTCAACAGTATTCTCAACAAAATGGTCACTAATAAACTCAACATCTAAGAGTGAACTTGAGGTACCGACTACCCTGGTTGGGAAATCGACAATTTGTGTCAGGTTATATGCTAACTGTATATCTGATATGGTGTCAAGTGTAACATTTCCTGGTGTCATTGAGTTCCACCTTATGTCAGGCAAGTTAAAGTCTCCCGCCATTATTACTTTGCTGCCGTAGGAGATGTGTTGTTGCATGTATTCTGAGAGAGATTCCAAGAATAGAGGCTCAGCATCAGGCGGTCGATAAACCGCACCAATATGGAAAACATCATCTTTCAGACGGACGGTGCACCAAACAGCCTCGATGCCTGTAGCCTCGGGCATGACGCTGTAAGATATCCCTTGCCTAAACAGCAGTGCAACGCCCCCACCTCTTGTCTTTCTATCTTTGCGTACAATTGCATATTCCGGTGGCACAATTTCTTGGTTGAAAATGTTCGAGTGAAGCCACGTCCCTGTAATGACGGCGATATCAGGCTGGTAAGCAAGTAGAACTGCTGCTAGTTCGTAGAATTTGTTCACCAGGCTGCGCGCGTTTAAATTTATGATTATAGCTGATTGCGGTTTTGAGCACTGCGCGTCCGCATGCTGATGTGTTCTTCGTTTTTTTTGCAGTCTACGATATCGTTTGAATCGTTGTCCCAGGCGAAAAGACGGCCATCAATGCGGACTTTGTCGTAGACTAGAAATACCTTTTCCTTGCGATCACGGTTTGCTTTAGTTTTTTGCCACAATTTCTTTCTTATTTCCCGGATAGGTCGTGAAAAATCTTCGCCGATTGAATAGCCGGACCCTTTTAGCCTAGAACATCGTTTTAGAATAGTCGCTTTGTCACGGTGATCAAGCAACTTCAGAATTATGGGTCTGCTTTTATCGTCTTCGTTGTTCGGCTTTCGGTTTCCGAGGCCATGGATTCTTTCAATGGCTGGGGTATTAAAGTTTAGCACTTCCCCGAAAACTTTCTTAGAAACTGTTTCGTGCAGAATTTCTGGGGTTTCGCCTTGTTCCTCTTTTACGCCATAAATTATGAGGTTAGACCGCCGACTTCTATTTTCTAGTTCATCGATTTTCTTTCGCGTGAAGACAAGGTCACCTTCAAGATCGCTTATCCTTTTCAGACAGTCGGAAACCTGTTTTTCAAGCCTTGTGATTTTTTCTAGCTTTTTATCAATGGCTTCTAACTTTGTCATAGTTTCAGCCTTGCCCATTTTAATTTCCTGTATGTCCTCATATATCAGTTTTAGCTGATCTGCCACAGAGGGACCGGGGTTTGTCTCGATGTCACCACTAAGCAGGAGCAATGACCCCACATAGGTACTTATGCTACTAAACATTTCAATCAATGAGTGAATGGACCGTGGGCACGGCAGCAACAGCAAGAAAACGTTGTCACTGCGGTATGATTTTCCGCAGTATTTTCTCACCTGAATGAACAAGAGAAATGGGTTTGAGCACTTCATCTTGGCGTTGCCGCCGTGCCCACTGCCAGCCGATCGCCAAGAAGCTCCTTTTATACGGAAGGGTCTCGATGACGTTTGTCCTGCCGGTTTCGTGAAAGGCATGGTCACGCAGCGAGGAACGTCGTTATCGGCGTGGACGAGTAGGGGCAGATGCGTCGCCGACAGCAGTATCGGCGCGCAGTAGGCCAGGGTGGAGGGTTGGTGCGCATGGCATCCCGGAACAAGAGCTGTCGTCATGGGCAGCAAGCCGAGCCTTCCCTGAATGAACAAGAGAAATGGGTTTGAGCACTTCATCTTGGCGTTGCCGCCGTGCCCACAAATGGCGTGATCTGTGTTGTTTCTTGCACCGCCGTGTTGTAAGCGAATGTTACGTACGGCAGGACCGCATCCCACGTCTTGTACTCGACGTCGACGTACATTGCAAGCATGTCGGCGAGGGTCTTGTTCAGGCGCTCCGTGAGACCATTCGTCTGCGGATGGTAGGCAGTTGTCCTCCTCTGATTTGTCTGGCTGTATTGCAGAATGGCTTTCATGAGCTCTGCTGTAAAAGCCGTTCCTCTTTCTGTGATGAGGACTTCTGGAGCACCATGTCGCAGCAGGATGTTCTCGACGAAAAATTTCGCCACTTCGGCTGCGCTGCCTTTCGGTAGAGCTTTAGTTTCAGCGAAGCAGGTGAGATAGTCCGTCGCCACGATGATCCACTTATTTTCCGAAGTTGATGTCGGAAATGGTCCCAACAAGTCCATCCCGATCTGCTGAAAAGGTCGGTAAGGAGGCTTGATCGACTGTAGTAGTCCCGCTGGCTTTGTCGGTGGTGTCTTGCGTCGCTGACAGTCTCGGCATGTCTTGACATAACGGGCGATGTCGGCTGTTAGGCGCCGCCAGTAATACCTTTCTTGTATCCTCGATAGCGTCCGGGAGAAGCCGAGGTGCCCGGCGGTCGGATCGTCATGTAGGGCGCGCAGTACTTCTGGACGCAGCGCCGACGGAACAACAAGAAGGTAGTTGGCGCGGACTGGTGAGAAGGTCTTCTTCACGAGTAGATTGTTTTCAAGCGTGAAGGAAGATAATCCGCGCATAAATGCCCTGTGGACAACGTCGGTGTGCCCTTCCAAATATTCGACGAGGCCTTTTAGCTCCAGGTCCGCCCGTTGCTGTTCAGCGAAGTCTTCCGCACTTATCATTCCAAGGAATGCGTCGTCATTCTCGTCGTCTTGTGGCGGCGGGTCAATGGGGGCGCGTGATAGGCAATCGGCATCGGAGTGTTTTCTTCCAGACCTGTAGGTTATAGTGAAGTCGTATTCTTGTAGTCTGAGGCTCCACCGCGCCAGTCGTCCTGAAGGATCCTTTATATTCGCTAGCCAACACAACGCGTGATGGTCGCTGACGACTTTGAATAGCCTGCCATATAGAGAGAGTAAAACTTTATTAAATGTAAATAAAATAAGGCATGATGGTTGGAGCCCATATTCCAGGGCCCCACTGGCACGAGCGGCTCGCTGTGCTTGGTCCAGAAGAGCAAACTGGCTCTCCCGACCCTCGTCCGCAAGCCATGCCTCCCACTGCCTATTCCTCATTAGTGGATGTTCGTGTAATATGGGACTGTCTATGTGCGGAGGCCTCCTGGGGCACTCCCATGTCTGCCATATAGATAAGGGCAAAATTTAGCTGCAGCCCAAACGATGGCGAGGCATTCCTTTTCGGTCGTAGAATAGTTGCCTTCCGCTTATCACAGCGACCGGCTAGCATAAGCTATCACCTGTTCGACTCCGTTTCTCCCCTGGACTAGAACGACACGGAGGCCTAGGCTACTAGCGTCAGTACGTATTTCTGTATCGGCGTACTCATCGAAGTGGGCAGAATCTATGGGGCGAAAGGCAGCGCGCCCGCAAAACACTTGCTCTTATACCCCTCTCTTCCCCCTCCTATGGCCTATAGTGCGCTTGTGCCAGAAATGTGGGACCCCCCCCCCACCCCTGCGTGACACCGGACGCTGTACAGCGAAGGCTCGATTTAGAACAGCTCCACTATTTTAAAAAAAGAACCCGAAAGCTCGCCTTCGCGCATAGTGTTTCCCAGAAGCGTTTGCCGGTAAAGATTGCGTTTGCATAAGCTGCATTTGCTCGCACACGGTAACGGTGTGGCCAGTCTATACAGAGGGATCATTTCTGAATGTTATGGTATTTTCAAAAAGCGCCTCTTGGAGAAAATATAATTCTAGTCCTGGAGCTACATTATTGAAAGAGGCTGGCATAACTACCTCAAGATGTCGAAACAAATGCTCAACAGATTAAAAAGAATTCACTAATTATATTTTGAATTATTTACTTAAAATTCCGGTAGAGAAATAAATACTGGTAGAGAGCGCCTACAATTCACTGTTCTTTCCCACTTAGATGCTCATGTATATAATAATTTCGATCTCTTCAGTGCGTCAAACAGTGATTTGCGTGCTATGTATGTTACCATGTAGGTTCTGTTTTTCTTTGCGGTGAATATTGTTTAAATATTGTATAATTTTGTTATGTTTTCTTTTGCACTTGTTTATTATTGTATAACTGTTATTGGACTGCAATTACCTTTGTTTTAAAAGCGTTGCCGTGAAGCCACTGCCAAGCGAAAGGGGGCTGCGGCTTTGTCAAGCTATTTCTGACGGCTTTTTCTGCGCCTCTGCTATCCTTATTTGTACGAGACAGAAATAAAGAATTTGGATTTGAATTTGAAAATTTTAATTTAAGACACACATTGCAATTTACGAATTAGCCGGTGACACTGCAAGACGTATCCACTTGGAATGAATTTCCAGAATGACGCCAGTTTGGAGATATGCGCCGTCGAACTTGCCGCAAAAATGCACTGTTGTTCTGCTTACTTTCTCAAGCAAACGCATTTTTATGCATTGAAGCACAAAAGTCACTGGAATGCCCAGATATGTTGTCTTACACATGGGGAGTTATCTCGAAACTGATGTCATCCTGGATATTGATTTCAAGTGGATACGGTTTGCAAGCTCTCCGGTTGCACTTCGGCAATTGTAATATCTGCTGCAAAGTGATTAACGAGGAAGGTAATTAGTGAGTTTGTTACTAAGTTACATATGTTTCGATTTATCATGCTAGTAATGTCAACGTGCGCTTCTTCATATAGTTGAGCTCAAGGACGACAGTTATCTGTAACAGGCGATATTTAAAAGTTCCAGGACAACAATTAACTTATCTGCAACAGGCGATTTTTAAAAGTTCCGTAAGACATAAAAATCAGCCGTTGTTACATAGCGCGGCGCGTCGTGGCGGCGGACCCCTGAAACCAAGCGGCAAAACACGCCTGTATGCTCGTGGAACGAGTTGTGACCGGCGATAACGACAGTTGCGTTTAACTTTTTTCTTTTGCTTCATTATTTCCTCTACTGACGGCTCCCCGCGATACTGACAGATCCTCGGAACCATATACCTATGATATGGGATAGATAAGGTGAAAACTAAAATCATGCGAAACAGCGTCCACCATCAAAAGCTGCAATTACCGTTAAACCCATAAGCAATATGAATGTCGCCCGTTACCTCATCTGGTTTTTCCCAGATGAGGTAACGATGATGTAATTGATGTAAAAGATGAGGTAATTGCACGCCTGGGTTCCGCGACACTAAAGTCTTGAAGATGTTTGCGTCACAACTGAGCCAAGAAATCTATGAAGCTTACTGTATAAAAATGCAATCTGGCAGCTGCGTAAGCAGCTCTTCAATGTCATTGAGTGATAAAGAGCTCAAATATTTACAAGCAAATTTGCGGCACTCACGCCCGCATGCCAACGTTTAGTGATGGCTGTCTGATGATTAGCAAGTGATTAGCAAGTGATGATTAGCAATGGACGGAGTCTTGCACTCCGTCCACCGCGCTTATCAAAGCTGAGGTCGAGTTTGCCAGGGCGAACGGGTGCCAGTAAACGACGTATGCCTGACCCGAACTATGATCACATTCCGTGAACTTGTCATATCTTTTATAACCCCCCCCCCCACGCCATATCTCCCTGTATATAAGCGCGTTATTTAACAGTAATAAACAGTTGGTAGTTTGCGCTACGTCCGTCCACGTCCTGTCCTTCCTTAACATCGTCTGTGTAAAACTGAGCGCAATATAACCATGAACGTTCACCAACTAGCCCTCTTCATTGCGTTACGCAGCTCCTCAAATAAATATACGAGTCGGTTTTGGCACTTAACTTGGTAGAGCAGTAAACGAGGGATCCAAAAAAACGTGATTGTTCCGAAAATATGTATTTCTTGCCGACGTAAAGATACCTCACGTGTTCGTACAATTAATTCCTAAGCGCGGCTGAGGACTCTTACCCCCGTATTCAGAAATGCGCCTTAACTTGAAGCTGCGCCTTGACTTGATCAAGTCCTGCTCAAGACTACACCCGACTTGAACACGCTGAAGGGAGCGATCACGTTTCATAAACGTTCTCGCTGCCTTCCTTCGTCAAGTCAAGCCCAAGTTACGCCGCGGTGTGTCTGGGAGCGAGGTTACCAGATTGAATGACAGTAATAATATCTCATATATCTGTAGAACCGACGATTTCCTGAAAGGTTAAGCTAGGTGCCCGTTTGCAGACAGGCATTGGCAGAAAAAGAAATAAATAAAAGAAAACCGCACGAAAACAGCCATAACCATCCAAGCCGATCCACTGCCGCTCGACGGTCACTTTCAAAATGGCGTCGGAGGAGACGACAGCACCGTGTGGCTCGAGAAAACCGGCACCACGCTTCACATCCGAGGAGAAGTCGCTTCTTTTGAGCTTAGTCAACAATCACAAAAAAGTTCTGGAATGCAACAAGACGGACGTGGCATCACTGAGCGCGAAAACTGCGGCGTGGAAGAAGCTCGCTGTGGAGTATAACGCACAGCATGGTGTCACGCCTCGCGACCCCAAGCAGCTGAAGAAATGTTGGGGAAACATGAAGCAGAAATGGAAAGAGGAGAATTCTGAAGAAAAAAGAAAAATTCACAAGACGGGTAAGTGATCTTTTATTGATGATGGAACGTAGAAGACTAGCACCATTGTGTAGGTCATTGGAATTGTGTTGTCAAACTGCGTGTCTGTGGTGTCGACGGTATATTGGCTTCGGTGATTGCATGCTTGCCGAGACTCGCGTCATTGACTGCGAAAACAACGACACACCGCTACGTATAAGTGACACGAACAGTGCATCGTACTGTATGTTCGTGTTATTTATGTCTCCGCGTTTCGACGTTGTCACGAAAATTAACATTGCCACTTTTTCGCGCGTTTGTACTGCACTGCTTACACGTGTGCTTCGTGTAGAGTTGAGATTTGCAGCTGGCCGAAATGGTGCACGGTACAAAAGCTTTTTCCTCAAAGTGATGAACGTGATGCGCAAGTACTTCTCGCATGGTGCATATGCTGGAACACATGATGGGAGTCACATGGGGAGTAGGGTAACACACGAGCAGACATAGCTTAGGTTTGCTAAACGCAGACATTAGGCTAGAAGTAGTAGAATGAGCATATTATGCTCATTCTACTGATTCTACTGCTTTCAAATGTAACCTTTTTTTAATGGTACCCCGACACAATTGTATGCTGGCAAAAACAGCTTAGCAGTAGCTTGACACGCTCAGGGTACTTTATTTCAGTATGATGAGATACACATAAGCTCCAGTTCACAAAATTTGGCACTGAGTCACATTTTGTAACTCCTGAAATGCCCTATTACTATAACAGCCTGCCTACTTGTTTGTAGGTGCATAGAAGTTTGCTGCACCCTTTTCCGGTGAGACTCAGAACAGCCTCAATGAGCATTGTGTATTGCATCCACAATACAGCAGTGACATTTTATGCGATACCACATGGTCTTTTAAACATACGCTGAAAGTCAGTGCGGGTAACAAAACTACATGTACTAGGAAAATATTAACACATTTATACAAATATTAGAGAACATGAAATGTGGCACAATGTAATAATGTAATATACCTTGCATGCAATACTGGAAAGGATGTGAGTAAAAAAGTGGGTCACAGCAGTTTCAGCAACCTGCTTGAAATCAAATATGTTGAACATTTTTATTCAATGTGCATTGTGTACGGGCCCACTCAAAGCACTTCATAAATGTACTTCATAGAATGTTACAACTGTTGCGCATTTCTTTAGGAGGAGGACCTGCTGTAGCAGGCATGACACCACTGTCGGCGTTGGTTGGGGCTGTGGCAGGCCACATGGCCACCAGAATACCGAATGAAGAAGACTCGGATGGCGCAGTCTACCTCCCCCCAGTAGACAGTGAGCCTGTTGTTCGGCTACTGCAGCCCATGATGACAGGAGAAGTGGAAGCAACTTATGACTATTATGGTATAGTACTATTTTATGAAACACATTGCAAAGTTTTTGTGGCATGGAACTTGAAGGCAATCTGCTGTGAGCAATGTGGGAGGAACCACTTCCCAGTTTATCGTGTTTTCTGAGGCTTTGATGCTGTATACGTGTCTGTGCAATTGGTACCTTCAGCCTGTTGGTTGTACAGTGCAGAGAAGCTACATATGTCTTTAGAAGGCATTTAGGCTTTTTTAAAACCCTCAGCTGAATATGTCGAAAGCAATTTGTTGTGGCATTTACATTCAGTGATGCAAAGTGTGCTGCATAATGAGTATAATTTTGAACTAATGATCATTTCAGAGGAGCACAGGAGCCCTGGTCATCTGCAAAACGACCAATCAATGGTTAATGACTTGAACGCCACAAGTTCACCCATTGTGGATGACAGTGCAGCTGCGCCAGAGTTTGACTCAAACAAGGAGAATGAGCCAGAACTAGCCAGAGAAGCTACAAGCCAGAGGCCACCCAGAAGCAGGATGGCACTCCTGGAGAAAACTTTGGCTTCTGAAAATGAAGTCAGGATTGCTTTGCTCAGGGAGGAGCACAAGTTGAGAATGCATCTCATGCAAGAAGAGCATGCAGACAACATGAAAAAAAGGAATGAAGAGCATAAGCTGAAAATAAAAATATTGAATCTTCAAAAGCAAGTTGAGCTCGCAAAATTGAATGCTCTAAATAAAAGCTGCATGACACCCTGAGGCTGCGTGTCTAATCAGTAACTGAGTTTTTAACACACATGGTCTTTTTACATTTCGTCTGTCTGTAGTGCCATACAGACGCCACAAGACACAAAGAAGAACCCTGAACCCATTACCTCAGTGTTTCTGAATAATAGGGTTGTGTGAACAGTGAATTTCCAGACTGAATCGAATGGAAATCGTGCAGAATCAAATAGGGGTGTGTGAATATTCGAAACCTTTTGAATATTTCAAAACATCAACTGCGCCCAATTAAACAAAATTGGAGCAAAAGCACGGTAAGTTTTTACCCCTCGGGCATAGTATAGACATAAAACATGAGAACTCGCGTAGTGGAACAGGCTACGTCGCTTCGGTAGCCATACATTACAGGCTATACAGTAACCATTCGCACACTCTAAAGAGTTCTGCACATACAAAGAAACTAATGGTCTGCTCCTGATGCTCTGTTTGTGCTTTTAATAAACACTTCCTAATGTGCTATGTAATGACAGAACCTTTCTGACTATACTAGGATGTGAGCATTGTTTTATATTAATACTGCTAATGCCTCTTCATTATTCCAAAACCAGTCGATTTGATTCTGCATGATTTCCATTCGATTCAGTCTCAAAATTCACTGTTCACACACCCCTATTATTCAGAAACACTGAGGTGGATTTCAAACAACAATTTTAAGAGAAACTTCTCTGTGTAAGAAGCTGCCGTGCACGCATGCCAGGTAGATTGTCCCCCACACCATTAACACTTGGCAGGTGCTCTTGGCAAGTATTTGTTCCTGTACGTCTGCATCGGCTGGTGGGAACATGGAGACCGAGTGGCTCGGGTTCTCTTCGTAGGAGGGCCACGTTGTGCAGGGCAGCGCAAGCCGTTATTATGCGAGCTGCATTACGAGGCTTGTGCTGCAGCTTCATGTCCAAACATGGAAAGCGCCTTTTCCACACTCCAAAGGCCCTTTCTATGGAGTTGCGGGTCTTGATATGTGCCTTGTTGTACCTGATAGAATGACAATACAATGCAATTAGTTTTTGAATACACACTGTATATTATATTGTTCCAAAGCTTTTATTCTGTGTAGTTAGCACAGATCTACATTGAATGGTTACAAATACATTCCATTTCCTGCAAACGATGTAGCACCTTCCTAGATTTGCATTCGTGCTGCCCAGTCATATTTCATTACCGACAATTATATTGAACAGTACTGTAACAATCTCGCACTATATAGGCGACACCATCTGTGTGCTCTTGGTGCAGCAACAAACAACAGAGGAACATGTTGCTTATGCATTACAGCTACTCGCTTTAATACACCTCAGACGTATTGCATAGCTTTACAAAAACAAAGTATGTTATTATGGAAAGAGGTGTTACCTATCATGTACACCCCTGAAAGGATTAGGCATTACTTGCCTGCCTTCTGGTGAGTTGACTGGACCTGGCTCAGCAAGGGGGGTCATCAAGAAAGGAGAGCAGGTATAGCCCATGTCCCCAAGCAGCAGACCAGGCACACGGTGCTGTTCGTACAGCACTCGTACTCTAGAATTGTCGAATATGCGACTGTCATGGGCAGACCCCGGCCAGCTCGCTACAACGTTGAAGAATTGCAGCATTGGTCCGGCAACCGCCTGCAAAAAAAAAAAACAAACGAGAGTATGAGTGCAGGAACGGCATGTTGCGTTGCAACAACTGTAAGTACATTTTACTTCCCAACAAAACAGAAGATAAAAATCTGAAAACAACTGAAGGCTATCTCGCAGAAATTTTCAACTAACTAAACATTTCATGCGGCCCACAATTTGCCGCCCTATGTTTTTGCCACGGCACATGTAAATACGGAATTTGTTGCACAGCTTGTAGTGGTCACGATGGACAGAAGTGTGATAGCCCATTTCTTACGTTGTGAAATAAAACTATGTGCGCGCGCACATCATATCAGTTGCTTCGTGATCAGCAAGCGAAGCTCGTCCTTGCCGCAGCGCTACAGTTGAGACCACACATCCAACTAAATAAACGATTAAAAAGAGCGGCACTCGTACCGTCTCGTCAAATATAGTGTGTGAATGAATATGACGCGCGTAACAGAAAACAGCATGCGAGAATTGTAATATGGCTTTTACCGCTGCTTCTACGTTTCTGCAAAACTAATCGCTTACGTACGATCCCTACACATGGTGAGAAAGGGCTTACCTGAACGTTAATAGAAAACACTCCTTTGCGGTTGCGGTAAACTTCTGCGTCATCGCCTCCGGGACTTTTTATGCGCACATGTGTGCCGTCGATGCAGCCCGTCACCCGGGGGAAGTGGGCGATCTCGTAGAAATCTCGCATCACACCTGACAGCTGTGAGGCATCCGGGAAGCGGACGACTGCTCGGAACAGGTGCCTTGCAAGAAGGCGCGTCACTCGTTTCACCGTGCGGCACACCGTGGGCTGGGACACACTGACCAAGTCGCCGCTCACAATTTGAAAGGTTCCGGCGCCGTAAAATCTCAGTGCCACAAGCAGCTGCTGCATGGGTGTCAGCGGCAATCCTCAGTTGTCGCCGCTCGCTTCAAGTGGCACAAAGGCGAGCAGCTCGCGAACTGTTTGCTTCGTGAAGCGATAGCGCGTGATAAACTCCTCGTCGTCGTACACCTCCATCGGGTTCAATCTGTCGCGCATCCGTGGCCGTGGCACAGTTTGCATGTAAAATGCATCAGCGAAGACGACATCACATGCTCTACACGCAAATTCGTACGCGCTGATTCTTCTAGCAACGTCGCTCCTATAAGCCGCCATGGCTCCTCAAGCCCACTTCAAGGTAGAGCTGGCCCTGTCTTGAAGTTGTCGTGTACTTGATCAAATGAAGTCCGCCGCGAGGAGGCGCTTCAAGTCAAGGGAGGTTTATGATGCGCGTTGGCGCCGACTTGAGGCGGCCGCAAGTCAAGTTCGAGTCAAGGCGCATTTCTGAATACGGGGGTTAGTCCTTAACGTAAGCAGTAAACCCCCGCTGGAGCACCGATTCTCACACGTGCATCAAGGTGGGGGGGGGAGGGGGAGTGTTGCGGCGGCGGCAAGCCTCTGCTTGTTGCGGGCGACTTTAACGCGCCCCACGGAGCCTGGGGCTACGCCCGAGAAACATCCAAGGGGAAACGCCTTTGGGAAGACTCGAAAGACCAAGAGCTTGAACTCACCGCAAAGCCCGCCCATCTTGCATGCAGAGGGAACAGCGTGAGTGTAGACACGCTACCCGACCTCGCGTTCGTCTCGAATGTAACCACAGCGCACTGGAAAAGTACGCAGGAAGATTTGGGCAGGGACCACTCGCAATCACGATAGACCCGATCGGCACCCGGCCCGGCCCGGGTTACCAACAAGACTCCGTAACCTAGACGACGAGTCAGTCTCCCGAGTCGCGGCCTACGTCAACGAGTGCTGGCGAGGGGGCTTCCTTTTCGATGCGTGGAAACGGGCCCGCGTTATCATTATTCCTAAACCAGGCAAGCAAGTTACGCTCCATAATCTATGACCAATATCGCTCACGTCTTGTCTCGGCAAAATCATGGAACACGCAGTTCTCACCCACGAGACGACTTTCTCGAAGAGCGCGACGCGTTCCCCCACACCATCCTAGTATCGCAATCTTCCCGCACTGGACGTATTGCTTCAGCTAAAACACCCGACCGTAGACGACACTACCAGCTCCACTAAGACAATACTCTGCCCAGATATTAAAAAGGCCTTTGACAACGTTAAACACGGAGCAATGTTAAAAACAATAAAGACATTAGGACTAGGTCAAAGGACGTATAATTAGGTTCGAGATTTTCTTGCGGGCGGGCGCGCACGCGTCGTCATCGGCGACGAGGAATCGCCGGAACTTGAGACGGGTCCGTCGGGCACGCCGCAAGGCTCCGTCATATCACCATTACTCTTTAATTTAGTTCCAGTCGGTCTACGCGAGAAATTAACAGCAGTAGAAGGATCGCATCACGACGGTCTATACGGATGACGTCACTTTCTGGGTTTCCGGGGGAAGACGTGACGGTCACCTCGAGCGAACGCTACATGCACAGTCCAGGATTACTTGCGAGGAACGGGCCTCGAGTGCTCAGCTGCAAAGTCTGAACTCCTTACAAATCCACGAGCAGAGGTCGTAAAACCCTGTGTGACGAGGAATGGCAATACTCCAAAATACGCATTATATTGGCAGACGCTACTCCCATACGGCACGTAGACAAATTTCGAATCCTGGGGTTACACCTGCAGCCAAATGGCCATAACGGGGAGACGGTTCGAAGACTTCGTCGTTCGGTAGATGACACGATCTTACTCTTGCATTGGATCACAAATAGACGCAATGGTACGTGCGGACACTGCGCGATCCGTCTCGTGCAAGCGTACGCGATGAGCCGCATATCGTATGTTGCCCCCTACCTGAAGTGGATAGGGTAGGAAAAAAACAAGGTCGAGCGCATGTTACGAAATGCTTTCAAGAGGGCAATCGGTGCACCACTCAACGCGAGCACCGAGAAGTTTCTAGAGCTCGGACTTCACGACGTGCTTGACCAGTTAATCGAGGCGCCCGATATTGCTCAATACAAGCGACTATCAAAGTCAAAGACAGGTCGATGCATCCTCGAGTCACTCGGCGTCACGTACCACACTCAGCATGGAGAAAAGACGGTGGTTCCGGCTTCGGTCCACGGCCGCTTGATCATCCCGCCACTTCCCAAGAAAATGCACAAGACGCACCACGTCGGGCGACGCAACAAACGAGCAAGCGACCTTCGAAAGAGGTTTGGCAACAGCAAAAAAGTGGTGTACGTGGACGCCGCGCGGTATGGAGAAGCGAGAAGCGCCCGCGCGCTCGCGGTAATAGACCGCATGGGTAGGTGCCTCGCTAGCGCCATGGTGACCACGGGACACACGGATGCAGCCGAAGCAGCCACGACAGCCCTAGCAATGGCCACGGTGCCGAACGCTGCGGTGGTGGTCAGCGACTCGCAGGCGGCAATCCGCGGCTTTTTGAGCGCGGCTGCGTCGCGCGGGAAGCGGCCCGCATGCTCCAAATTTGTGACTACGGCGATTGGATATCGCCTTCGCAACATAAAAATTCTACGGTCTTCCCCCTCTGGAGCGCGGAACACACCAATGTCCCGTTCGCGGGCAACGAGGCGGATCACGCCACGGCTCAAGGTCTCGCACGCCGAGCCGCCGCAGATTGTGGCCGCCGCCGCCTCCGCCCTCAAGAGCGGGCCATCGGATCTGCCCGATTGGGACACTACGACAGACATGCAGCAACAACAATCACAATGAGCCTAGGGCGATCGCCTAAACACATTCAGAGACATCAGGCAACACTACAGACTCGAAAAACGCATACTCCCGCCACCCCATGACAAATTAAACAAGAACGAGGCCGTAACCCCCCTACGCTTGCTCCAAGCACAGACCATGCATAGCACCGCCGTCTTACATCAATGCTACCCGGGTTTATACCCAACCGATGCGTGTAAAGCGTGCGGACAGAGAGCAACGCTGCGACACATGCTTTGCGAATGTGCCGGCAGCAACGGTACTGAAACCACTTCCGTTCGCGAAGCGTCCATAACCATGGCCGGTACCAGCGTAAAGGAAGCCTAGACTACGCTTCTTCCCGACCCCGCCCCAGCTGCGGGAACCGCCGGGGTCCTTCTCCATCGGTGTCGCCGCCGCTGGGGGGCGGCTCTGAAAAGTTCGGAATTGGAGGACCAGCTCTGGGCCGTCCGGCAAGCCGAAGAAACCGCCCGAGTCCAAGGACTTCGAGACGCCACTTGAAGCCACCACAACAAAAACTGCCGGACCATTCTTTTAATGAAGTTTCGACTTATTCTTCTATAATTCATGAAGAGCTAATTCATAAAAGGCTACTAGAAATCTTTATTTTACAATTTCGCTTGTTTACTTGTTCTTGGCAGTGTTCGTCGTCCCCTTCTTTCCTGCGTGGGTCCGTTTGATGTGGTTCCTTGTTTGTTAAGGAGTGTATGTCACAGGCATATCTGTGAGATACGCCTCATTTCATTACTCTTTTGCGGGTTTACGCGTTTTTATGGGGAACGGTGGGCAGTCTTCACATTTGTACTAGAAAAGCTACCCTACCACTTCATTTCCACAGAAAAGTTACCCTGGGATGGATGCCCCTTCCCCCCTTTCCCGCCCCAACCAGAAAAAAATCTTGGATACGTGCCTGCGGTGAACATTACGGTTACATAAGCTCCAGTTGCCGGGAAGCGTGAGATGCACTCAGGCATCTTTGAATGCTATCGCGTTCCACTTTTAAAGGCGAAGTTTAGGCGTCCTCTAAATTTTTTATTGGGGGAATTCGAAAGCGCTAGTCCCAGCATGATTCACATTTGGCACGATTCGCTGAATGAGGTACTTGATCTTTTTCTCAGCTTGTGTCCTATAGAAATTAATGTATGCGCACATCCTCGGTGTGTTGATTCGTGCTGTTGCAGACATACGACTGGTATTGCTCCCACGAAAATAGAACTTTTTGCGAAATTTCTGCACAATAACTGCAGTGATAATCGATAAGCGTTGTTTCTAAGTTACTGAAATGAAAACGTGATTTAGTGTAAGTGTTTAATTAGCGCGAACAATTCGAAAATGCGGCGAGTGGTGGGTGAGCACCCATTACGCCATCTCTCGGATTGTTCAGAGAATTGGACACACCTTACTCTCGTGTAGCTCGCGCAGTCATTTATCTAACGAATAGAAGTTCTGCGTAACATAAACGAAACACAAATAAACTCATTATTGCGTTCTGATCATAAGGCGCTTGCAGTGGTCCCTTAGTTTAGGCCGACGGGAGGAGCTCCGGGCAGAAGTGAGGTCTGACGCTCCTCACGGATCCCAGTAAGAGCACGGCGTTGGGTCTCCGACTCAGCACCAGAAACAGGAACGGCCTGTTAACAGTGAATTTCTCGTGCTGCATCGACGGCATGAGTGGGGGGGAGCGGCTCACGCGTCCTTTCCAGCTGGTGCGGAAGGCCGCCGCGTGCCTGGCGACGGACACAAACGCGCCCTCGGATGCGCACATGCCGGAAAGGTCGGCAGCGCCACGGTCGAAAAGCAAATCTGCGCCCATCGACGACAGCGCCGCCGCGAAGTCGGTCGCTGCGCGCACGTGGAACTTGGGCAGCGTCAGGTCGACATCCATGCGCCTCTTCATCTGGCGCAGACACTGTGCCAGGTTGGCGGCGGTCATCCGAGCCTCGAGCGTGTCGAGGCCGTCTTGTCTTCGAGGTAGAAAAACGACAAGGTACCGTGCGCCGGACTTGTAAGGAAGCTCAAGAGCCGTAGCCTCGAGCTCAGCGCTATCGGCCATGCGGAAGTTTCCTGTCTGGTGCATCATGATGACCGCGCGTGGCTTCCAGCTGGCCGTCTGCTGCACTCCTCCCGTTGCTCCATCCGAAGAAGGCTCGTAGAAGATCCCCTCGTTCACCTGGGCTGGGTGGAAGCGGCGTCGCCAACGGCCCTTGACTGCGACGGCGCTGAGCAGCACGAGGGACGTGTGCTCGTCCACTGAGCCACGCGGAAGTGCCTCGCAGGCAGCACCTTTTCCCAGAAGTGGCACAGCGTCCTTCAGCTCAGTCTCGATCTTCCAACGCTGGTGGACCGAGTCGTTCACGAAGTCGTGGCTCTCGCTGCGAAGAAGACGGCCACAGCGTGGGCGCTTGCGGCGACGTCTGTCGGAGCCGCTTCCGGCACCGCCGCTCTGGGACGAGGACGGCACCGAGTCTTCACACAGCCGCCTCAGGTGTCGCTCCTCGAAGTCTTCTTTCAGTGCCACCCGGCGGTCCCTGTGCAGGCAGCAGTCGTACTGGGTCGTGAAGCCGGCCTGCTGGTAGCGGTTCCGACGGCCGTCCGGCAAGAGACGCTTGTCTCGGTACGCGAAGTACCGCACCACCTGGTCAACACAACATTGAAAAGTTGCTTGGTACGCTAGCAAAGAAACAGAGCGCGTGATTCGATAAAAACAAAAAGCCAGGACGGCGTTCTGCGTGCCTTTCCCGTCTACGTAGAACCCTGCGCGCTATTCTACTGCTACCAAAACTACCTGGTCTCCTATGTCTGGTCCATCGACGCCTGCCACTTCGGGACATTGGAAGAGGCGGAAAATCTGCGCGGCCGTTTCACCACGTGCGCCTGCTGCCATGGGCTGCATCATGCTGGCGATCAGGTACGGCGACAAGAGCACGTTTTCTAGATGGTCATGAACCGGCAGCGTGTCGCTCGCCGCCGTAGCGGAACCAGATCGCAGCGCGCGGTACAGGTTCACGCCGAACTGCAGGATGGCGTTGCTCAGCTCAGCGATGGCGTTGCGCCTGGAGGAGTTCTTTCTTGAAGGCCTGCGAAGTGCAGCACGTGCCATTGGAAACTGGTAAGCAGATCACTGCGGTTATTCGCGGCTGATTGTTGCCCGCTATCGATGTCGAAGTTCCTGCCCCGATTCAATAAAATGAGACCAGAACTATACCTCGCTGTCTGACAGCTTGTGGAGGATGTTTTCCGGCGCCTGATGTGTTTCATTCCGCCACGAACTTTGCATTGTACGGGTTTTGTATTAGCACCGCCCTTTGCTGTTCGCCATCCCGCTACGAAAAGAGCTTGCGGAGAATCCGCGCTACTGCAACGGTGTCCAGTTTGGCCCGACTAGCGCCATTTCTCGAAATTCTCGAACAGTGAAACATTTTTACCAGCGCAATGTTTTATGAGCGATGCTGCGGTTAAGGAAGGGCTGATGCCCTACAGCTGTACAAAATTCCTCACAATGTTTTTTTTTCCCCTCGTGTCTTTAGGGACGCCCAGGCCTCGTACATAAGTGCGGGTTATGAGCAATCATAGGTTCATCCTTCGCTAATTCACCTGGCACCATGGCCTGCGCTTATATTGGTGCAACAAACAATCCTGATTTGTTGATCTATATTCCCTACTCAACCAGAGAAAGCGATATATCATGTTTCGCCCCGAAGTGCAATCTACCAGAAAATCCCAAACCTGGGCGAGTTGGTACTTGACGTCATTTTGTAGCATTCTGTGAGTCATATTCAGACGCAGGTAAATAAAGGCACATAAAACATGAGCGACCGTTTCTCCTGTGTTCTTTTTTTTTTGTCCGGCCATTTTACACAATCAACGCAAAGTACGAATATATTCTGAATTAGTCTTCACGTTTATCTATCAAGCATATGGCCTAAATGAAACTACCTCTTTACACTGCGCACTTTGGAAATTTTTAGGAATTTTTTCGCCTGCAATACGTGGCCTGTTGTCGTAGAAAGTGAACGCCAGCCTCGAGGGCCTCATTTATGAGACCAAACCGATGAGCCGATCACGCCACTGAGGACACTCACCTTTCGGTGTTTATCTGCAAAATAAATTCCCTGCCTCTCCTTTGAAGCTGAGTTATCGCTAATTTTATAACTTTGAATAATTCACAGTTATAACCGTTCTGACACCTGACACTCGCTCCGTCTTGCTCGTTCGTCAGGTATACGCTGTTACACCTGCCCCCACGACGAATCGCAGCCAACGAGGAATCCGAGGGAGCTGGAGTGCGTTGCGAAATGTCGCAATGTCTTGCTGCCGCGCGTGGCCACATACTGTGTCGTGATGTCACAACAAATCAACCCCTTGGAAAGCGAACCTGAAGCTTAATCTGTAAGGCTAATATATTAAATTACTTGCGGCGCTCGCAGACATGCCACTACTTTCTACTAGGGCTTAGAGGTCCAGCAACTTCGCGTAAGGAAAATGTCATGCCAGTGTCCTTTTAAAATCCGTACTAGGGATTATCGCGAATATCTTGATGTGAACTGCCACCTTGATAAGCGGAAAGTTTCCTTTCCGGTCTATTCTGCCATTTTTGTTTATTAAGCTGAGCCAAATTCAGCAAACGGACGCTGTACATGGTACAGCATGGACGCTGTACAGAAGCGCACACCGTGGAGGCTGACAGAACTAGAAACTATTCTTCGTCCCGTGTGTTGTTGCTGCACCTCGTCTATTCTCCGCTGCAGCCAAGAGAATGTAGACAGCACGCGCGCTTCCGCTATCAGCGCAGATGCTTCAAGGTCGCAGGCCTGGAGTAGCTCACCTGCGTCCTTCACGACTGCCGCTGAACTTGCCCTCCTGTTGGCGTCTCTCGTCCAGGGGCCAGGACGGACTGCGGGTGCTGGTGGCCTGGGTCAGCGAGACGTGGGTGCTGGACGAAGGCAGCTGCAGCGAATGTTCCGGTATCATCGCGACTGAGGCCACGGTGCACAGCAAGTCAGACGGGGAGGGTAAAATGGAACCGCTGCCGCCCTCGCCGATCGCAACCGGGCAGCTGCCGAAACGTTTTCTTCTGTTCGATCGCGCGTCGGCCGGCGGAATCTCGTCGCGAGCTCCCGCTCGCGGAGCGATGAGAATGATGATGATGCGTCTTGAGAAAACGCCACGTACCAATGCACGGCTTATTTATTTATTAATTTGCTCAGATATTTATCTATTCGTGTATTTATTTATTTAGATACCTTCAGAGCCCATGGGGCGTTACAGAAGGGAGTGATAGCAATAGATAAGAAAGAGAAAGCACAATGCAAATCTCAGGTAGCATATTGAAGCGCATTTTTAAAGCCACTGGAATCCGTAATAGATACAATGGAGGTGAGCAACTGGTTCCAATCATTACAAGTTTGAAGAACGAATGAGTGAGAGTGTTGGTTAGTGTGACAACGCGAAACAACGCGGACTTTATGACCATGGTCGCTACGAGATGCTATCTATGAAGGATGGGAAATACTTGTTCTGCATGATGTCAGTAGATCTGATAAAATGAACAGAGGCGTGCTATTTTCCTGTGTAAGCAAAGGAACGGAAGCGGTAACGCTGTTTTCATAGATGAAACACTAAAAAGACGGCAGTAGTTAGAGTAAATGGCGCGTGCGCTACGATATTGTACATCTTCAAGGTGACTATTGAGACTTTCAGGAAATGCAGCTCACACAGCTGATGCATATTCTAGTTTGGAACCAACGAAAGTTTTATAAAGAAGGAGTTTAAGAGAAGAAGGGGCCATAGAAAATTTACAGCGCAGGTGCCCAAGCATTCGATTAGCTTCATTAGCATCATTAACAACATAATTATTGTGCGGCTGCAAAGACAGCTTAGAATTAATGTGGACACCGAAGTATTTGCAAGTAGTCACTTCTTCGAGAGTGGAACCATCTATACTATACTTACAAGCATTAGTGGAAAGCTTACGAGAAATTCTCATTAGTTTGCACTTCATCGCGTTGAGTGTCATTTTCCATGTGTTACACCAATCAGAAACATTGTTAAGCCCAGACTGTAGTAGTGATGTCAGTATCAGATCAAATAACGCGATGTGCAGCACAGTCGTCTGCAAAAAGCCTAATAGAAGGTTTCATGCAATCAGGTAAATCGTTTATGACAATTGGAAAATGAAGAGGCTCAAGGACCGTACTTTGAGGCACTCCTAAAAGGAGAGGATAGTGAAATGAATAGTAGCCATTAACAGTTACAAATTGCCGTCGTTTTCATAAAATGATATTTATCTATGCAAGAATGTTAGGCTCAAGATACAGTTTACTGAGCTTAAGAGAAAAGTAGTTCGTTGCAGACAATGTGAAAAACTTTAGAAAAATCTAAAGATACACAATAAATGCAAGATCCCAAGTCTAAGGCTACTGAGAGTTCAGTAGTGAATGAAATTAATTGCTTTTCACAGCAGAACGTCTTCTCAAACAATGTTGACGAGATGTGCAAGAAGAATTGGCTTCAAGAAAGTTAAAATGGTAAGAATAAATGACATGTTCAGCTATCCCACAAGGGACACTGGTTAATGATATTGGTTTATAATTTGACGCAGAATGATTATCACCATAGTTGAACAACGGTACCACTTTGCCAGCCTTCCAATCACAAGGCAACACACAGACTTTAAAGTAAGATCCAAAAGTTGACACACACACAAAAATGGATGAGTAAGCAACCGTACTTTCCAAAAATATTTGCGTTTACACCATCGACGGCACATGATGAAGCCATTAAATTGTTAATAAGGCGAACGTAACCATCGTAATTTTGTTACTTCGCCCCGAAGCATTTCACCCTGCCGCTTCGACGGCGCTTCTGCTCCTGATAGCCTTTACGCTCACTCGCCCTTACTACAACATTGTCAGCATCGTCCGCCCTGACTTCGCCGCTCTATTTCGCTGACGTGCTCACGATCCACCCAGCCGGAAAACTAGACGATGCGACATTCGAAATTGTGCTGAAATGCACTATTTGTCACAATATCCTTCACTGACTCTATCAACAATACACAACCTCCTAGATGTTCAAGTAGATCAAACGCTTGTCAAAGCGCTCATCAATAGCAGCGCACACATCTCCATCATGAGCGCTTACCTTAATCGTCGTCAAAAAATATTCCCGCACCTGCCATCACTTGGGTCGTACGCATCGCCACCGGCAGAACGGTTGGCATAGTGGGAATGTGTACTGTCCGTGTAAGCATTCCTGGTCGCCGTACTGTCATTCTTTTCACCGTTCTTGCTCACTTGGCATAGACACTCTCTCATCCTTCTGGGCTCAACGATTGTTCGGCAAGTACTTTCCGCCTTGACCTGCCTCTCCTCTCCGATCTTCCTGCTCCATCCGACATTCGCCTAAGTCCGACTGATTTTGTTCATGTGCCACTGTAGGTCCTTACGTACATCGAACTGTCACCTTCACCGCCAATTCCATGTAGTCATTACATCGCTGCACGAATTAGGGCTGTTGTTCTCATGCACATTGCAACGTCCCTCATACCATGCTAACCGTCGCCAACAACAATACCTGCCTTTCCAAGGTGAATTTTGGCCAGACAAATCAAGTGCTACCAGCGGAATATCACTAACCACGATCAGCGCTTTCACAGATCTTAGCGTCCATACTTTTGGCATTGACGACTCCTATAAATCTTCCAAGTCTGTCACCTGTAACGAGGACAATGCAAAAATGATAGCCCTGGGCATGTTGCCTGGTGAAGCTGAAGCCGTTCGTAACTTATTGTATATATATATACATAATGTTTACATAAATAGCCGTCCCTTTGGCCAGAGACCGCTTATCAAACACGGTATCTACGCCGGAGATGCTCAGTCAATTCATCGACGACCTTTCTGAGCTTCAGCGTTGGAGAGGCAAGTCATGAAGGCAGAAGTGGACAAGATGCTAGAAAATATGTCATTGAGTCGTCGTTAAGTCGCTGGGCGTCACCTGTCGTGTTAGTGAAAAAGGAAGACGGCATGTGCCAATTCTGCGTTGACTATCGGCACCTCAGTCGCATCACAGAGAAGGATTACTACCCACTACCCCGTATAGATGGCGCCTGTAATTGTCTCTATGCTGCCCAGTACTTTTCATCCATCGACTTTCGGTCAGGGTATTGGCAAATTGCTGTGCGTGATCTCGATCTTTAAAAGAGAGCCTTTGTAACACCGGATGGACTTCATCAATTTGAGGTTATGCCCTTAGGCTTACGTAACACTCCGGCCGCCTTTGAGCGCAAGGTGGACTCTTTACTTACAGGCTTTACATGGTCGTCTTGTCTTTGCCACCTGAATGACGGTATACTGTTCTCGCCTACGTTCGGAGCACACGTTGAGCGACTCTCAGCCATTCTTGGTATTCTGCGCAACGCTGGCCTGCAGCCCAACTTGAAAAAAATGCCATTTTGGCTATCGTCAGACAAGTGTACTTGGACATTTGGTTGACGCTTCTGGAATCCGACCTGAGCCGGGGAAAATTCGTGCCATCAAAGACTTTCCTGTGCCACACTCAAGAGAAGATGTCCGCAGCTTCGCAGGAGTTTGTTCTTACTTCCGCCGCTTTGTTAGATTTTGCACCATAGCAGGGCCTCTCAGAGAGCTCCTAAAGGAAGGTGGGCCTTTTCCATAGGGCTCCTCCCAAGCTGCCGCATTCTTTCGACCACCTTACCCATACCCCACCTGTCCTCGGCCAATCCGACGTTTCAGCTCCTGTTCAGGTGCGCACCAATGCAAGTGGCCACAGAATCGGTGCTGCCTTGGCGCAAGCTCAGGGTGGTTAATGCGTACGCCAGCCGCTTCTTGTCTCCTTCGGAGCGAAACTACTCCATTACCGAGAGAGTGTCTGGCTGTTGCCTCGGCTGTTGCGAAATTCAGTCCTTACCTATATGGCCGGTCCTTTTGTATATTGTCACCGAAAATCGCGCTGCCTGTTGCCTTTCGTCCTTGAAAGACCCCACAGTGAGGCTTGGGCGCTGGTCTTTGAGGATGCAGGAGCCAGTATTCCTACTCGGGGGTCTACAAAGTCGGCGCCAGCACACCGACGCCGACTCCTTGTCCCATTACGCCTTAGACACACCCAACGTTGACGATACGGACGCTTCCTCATGCGTTTCATCCGTCGCCCAAGTTCTGGACATGAAGATTGAGCAACGTCGTGACGCCACCTTGCGGAACCACCTTGAGCAACTTGAATCTGCGCCTACTGACCAATCCTTACGATCGTTCGTCCTCCAGGATGGCGTTTTGTACAGCCGTAATTTTAAAGCGATCTTTACTGGCCGCGAACTTGCGATGTCCCCGTGGCCGTGCTCCGAGGAGGCGCATGGCGTCACACCGCGTTCCTACACCGCGTTCCTCGTTTTTGCGCTCGCCTCCGCTCGCTTCGCAAGCTGCGTCGCATGCCAGATAACATGTCGGAAGATTGAAAAGGAGAGCTCGCGTGCGCCGCAACCAGAGTTGAGGTGGCAGTATGGACGGCGACAATTCTGATAACCAGGAGGAGGCCTGGAATCGACATCGGAACGAGTTGAAGAGGAAACGAATCACCAAGAAAACAGACGAAAAGCGCACCGAACGACTGGCTCAATGCCGTAACAGAGCTAGGCAACCAGACTAACCTGGACTTGTAATCCAGATTAACCAAGGCTAACCATGCTATGCCTTAGCATTCGCTACGTATATCCTGCCATAGCCGAGCTAAGCCACTGCCATTTCTTTTACGTCGACGGTCCCTCCCCCCTCTGAGTCGTCCCCCGGCACCTTCGCTCAGCGGTGCTTTATGAGCTTCTTGACGCAGCAATTGTAGCCGATTTTGATGTCACTCGCGCCTACGACCGCGTCCGCCGTCGCTTCTACTAGCCCGGCGTTGCTCGCTATATAGGGCGATACGTAGCGGCCTGCGAGCCCTGTCAGCATCGAAAAAAACAACGACACTTCCTGCCGGGTATCTTCAACCTCTCGACTTCCCGAGTGAGCCATATTTTCGAATGGGTTTAGATCTGCTCGGTCCGTTTCCCGAGTCTAAATCCTGCAACAAGTGCATCGCTGTCGCTACGGATTACGCCACGCGCTACGCCATAACCCGAGCTCTGGCGACCAGCTGTAGAGGTGACGCTGCGGATTTCCTCCCTCGTGACATCATTATAGTGTATGGCGCCCCACGACAGCCACTCGCGGAACGTGGTCGTGCTTTTCTTTCCCAAGTCATTACCCACATTTTAAAGAGAAAGCTTTAGTAACCGCGTCGAGCCGAGTTTCGTCCTCGCCAGAAATTTGACCATTTTGGGCCGCAGCTGCGCTGTAGCCTTGGCAGTGCATTACGTGACTCGCCGCGCCGAGCTCCGCCGCCGCCGGCTTGGCGCATGGGCTCTCCGCAGCGGGGTCGCCACCTGACCACGCCGCACTCGCTTAGGTAGGCCGAGCTTGGCCATGGATGAGAGCGAGGCCAGGCCGTCTCCTCTGAGCGTTCCGCGGGAGCAGGAGGCTTTGAACCGTCATCGCCAAGCGGCGTCTGACTACCCCGTGGATATCGCCCGGCAGGCTGCTTCCCTGGAAATGGTCCGGAATGCAACAGGCGTCCCACCTCCGAGATCAATGTAGCGACCACGTTCTCCCCCTGTCCGTTTGTGCTTCGACGCTACTAACGTTCGCAGCGTCTCTCTGCATGTCTAGCATCTGCGCTTTCCCTGTGGTACAACCGGCGTCGCACCGTCGAACGATGCGTGTCTGCCCAAGCCTAATCACAGTCATGTCTAGCCACCGACCTAGGCGTAGCCGTCATACTTGGCTTAACAATGATTGTATAGCTAAGTATAACTACACCTAAATCAAAAGTTAACCAAGTGAAACCAAGACTTACCAAGGCTAAACCAAGATTTCGCTTTGGAAATTCAGGGTCAGCTGAGCTAAGCCGCAGCCAATTTTTTTTTTTTCAGTCCAGCTCTACCAGGAACAAGCTCACAACGTCGTACCACCGTCAAACCAATAGCTTGACTGAGCAGTTGAACCAGACCATCACCGACATGCTGTCTAAGAAGGTTCCGCCTGACCACGGTGCCTGGGACATCGCACTACGCTACGTCATGTTCGCTTACAATTCTTCACCCCAGGAAACTGCCAGTTATTCGCCGTTTTACCTGATGTTCTGTCGCTACCATGGATTGCCTTGGATGCTTCATTTCCCTCTGCTAGTGCCTCGAGGAGCGAGTATGCCCGTGACGTCATAGCCCATGCTGACAAAGCGAGGCAGCTTGCCCATACTCGTCTTTTGGCTTCGCAAAAAAACCAAACCCCGTTTACCTTCAGCGGCACCATGACGTACACATTCAACCAGGTTCCATTGCGCTACTTCGGTCCCCTTCGCGTCGAGTGCGCCTCTCTGAAAAACTTCTTCCTTGCTGCAAGGGGCCTTACTGCGTCCTACATAACTTGAACGATGTTACCTATGAGGAAGTCCCTGTCAGCTCTACCATGCTATGCGGCCTAACCTCACCTGATGTCGTTCATGTTGCACGGAATACCTCAGCACGATCTTCCTGATGGTCCCGTTTCCGGGACCACCGGGATGGTGCTTTTCTGCTGGGGGGTCTTGTTACGATGAGGTGAAAAAGCGGACGACGACGATCCTGAAGACGGCGAAAATTATCTATTATTAGATTTCTTTTACACGGTTTTCATCTGTTTTCTTTATTCCCACGCACGAAAATTTTACTTGTTAAGCTCCAACGTGGAAATCGTTAACTTCCTTGCTTTTATACACCTAATTTAACCACCCGATTCATGATCAATGCCCCATTGTGGGTATGCGCCACAGTCACTCAGTAGAACAACAGCAACAACAAAGTTGACATAGCCTGGCTGGGAATTCGGTCGTCTCTGCGAACGGTCTCTATGTGTAAATGCACATTTTTATTAGTTTTATACGCGTAACAATTGTGTGTATGTTGATTGTGTACTGTCTCTAGTCCACCATGTGCACTAAGAAGAGAACACGAGAGTTCCGTTAAGCGCGGCCACTGCGTAATGAAAGAGCCGGTTTCCTGGCTACTTTTGTAGCCGAACGTGTCTGGCACCTGGTGCGCCGCGTTGTTGAAGCAACTGTGATGCCTCGGTGAGGCGACTGTCTGTTCAAAGATGACTGTTGTTCGGTGTGCGCTCTTTCTGTCTCACGTAACCTTTGACGTTCCTATCTGCCTCGTCCCCTTCCGTAGGCTTATGAGTCCCCAATCTTGCTGCAGCTTTCCCGCTCCAACTAGAAAAATGAGTGATGGCCTGTACGCAGCATACGTAATAGAAAACGTTGGCAGTTTCATCCAAAGGCGCAGCTATAAAAGGGATATTTAGGCCTAGCGTTGCATGGAAGGCGTCCCGAAACGCTGGCGCGATGAGAAGCGCCGGCAACGCTGTTTCATGCATGGCACCTCCAAAGTGCACGACGTTAAACCTAAGGACAACCATCGGCTTTTTTCACTGCCAGTGAAAGGATGATCGACATTTAGCCTGTCGTTTACTGTTCGTTCCGCTCAGACCAGCGCATACACCACGGTTTAGCACGCACACGGCTGCTCGGAAGAAACACTAGTCTAAGTGCGCACAACGCGCGCGCCAGTAGCGGAAGGCGAAGCACAGCCCAGGTTCCGGCAGAGCCGAATGGGCGAAGCGTGATGGCGCGTTGACTTGGATTCGTCGTTTGTGCAGCCAAACGCATTGCCTGCCTCTGGAAGTCTTAAGCTTCCACAGCTGGGCCCCACGTGTGCCGTCGATAGCAGGGCATAACAACTGAATACTGGTAAGCGCAATTCCAAGACGGGGCAGAAGGTAGCCAGAAGCACGCAGGACAAGCGATAACTCGCAACTAAATTTTATTCTGAAGATTTCGCCTACTTAAGGCCGATCCACACGACGGACCAAACTGCTCTTTTGGACCGCGGTCCACGCATCACATGATACGACGTCACCAGTTCGTGCGTACCGCCGTTGGCCCGCGCAAGACCGCGGCCCTCACGGTCCAACAAATCGCCAGGCTTTTCCCGCTTCCGTTTTGGCGGCGGACCGCATGCAAACGGCAGCGATTTTGGCGTAGCCGATGAATGTTGTCCGGCAACAGAGTGTCTTCAGCCAAATCCAATCTAGTTTTCGGCTCGGCAAAAGCCAGTCAAGCCAGTCGTTTCATGTCCACCGTTCCGCCTACACGTGCCTGCAGCAGATATATTTTTTTAACACCGTGTCCTCTTGAAATGACGAGGAGGTTTTTTTTTTCATTTTGTATACCTCGTTGAGCAGTTCCCGGCTTTGTGGACTCGAGCCGGAATGATAACAATGATAACACTATGGCCGAGAGTGTAGCTGGTTGGTCTGCTCTGCCGTTTGCTATGGCGGTCCTGCGCCGTGCTGCGCCGGACCGGACCGCGCCGGGCCGTGACGTCGCATCACGTGACCTAGCGGCCCGCGGACTTGATCCGTCGTGTGGATCGGCCTTTAAGTGCACAGCAGACCAGGACCGCGCAAGCGTACTGCCCATCAAGCCAACCAATGCTAATATCAAGAAGCGTATAGGTGACAGCCTAATTTCTAAAAACTGTCTTTCTTTGCAACGCAAAACAACTGGCGCATCGTTAATGCAGGCACTTTTTTCTTTCTCATATGATATGCCGCTATTATTTCTCTGGCCAAAGCATTGCCATTCCTGCCTAGAATTCGAATACCGGAAAGATAGCAGGGCAGCAGAACGGGGCCAACGGCGATGGAGAGAATTCACTTCGGATATCCTCGTCTCAATAAAATTGTGCAGGACCACTCGCAGGATTGCCTTTCGCGTCACTCAAAACTCCAATAGCTGGTCACAAGATGGATAAATTCCGGTTCTGAGCTTCAGTGAAGCAAGTCTACTTTCACGATTACGAAGACGTGTGCAAGTCAAGGTATAGGTCATTTCCACATCGGACGCCCGACAGCAAAATAAAGGCAGAAGCTGCTCTTTCTGTCGTGACTTGCTCACTGTAGTAATACCAGCTTCAGGCGAGCATTTGAAAGTTCTTCGAACGAACGCTTTATTCAACCTATTGGGAAGTAGGCTTTGCTACACGGTCAGCTTCAATGGCTGTCGAGTCAACAACATCTGGAGCCGACTGACTGCTTAGACTGTCCCACTCATATAGACTGAGTGTATACTATAGAATTCTGTGGTTCTCACGGCCAACATAACATAGGCTAGAATGACCGTTCGGTACAGCGGCCACAGAGAGGGTAACGATTGTCATAGAGGTTTAGAGGTCGCAGAATAATACGTGGGCAGTAAAATATGGCTGAATCAGCGAGTAACTTACGTGCCCTGGACAGTTGAGTGGTTGCGCTGCCAAAAACTGGTCGCCATTGAACATGGCTTTGTCAGTGATTGGGATTCAATATTTCACTGGAACATTCCCTACCCCCCTCTCAAGGAACGCTAAAAAATATATTACCATCGCTACGATGGTAACTATTACGAACGCACATGTGCGAGCACGTCGGCTCCCGTTTCTACAAACGTTGTGGATCGGATTTTTTTGCCTCAACCCACAAGAACTGTTCGTCAATCGATGCAGTTTGCTCCAAGGAGCAAGCGCCTACCAAAATATTGCCGGTGGGTGGATTTTGCGGACTTTCCCGAGACCTTTTACACCGCACGCCACGTTGGCACGCAGCTACGCCTAACGTGCCAAACCATACGGGGCGGTCGAGCGGGCAGCGAGCCTAGACCCAACGCGTCCTCGAGCTAGAAAATGGCCTCCAACCCCAATACCTCGGTTGTAGAAGGCATGTAAATCAATCCGGAGGACGCGGAGTGCTCAGGCTGGATTGAAGTCGTGAGCAAGGAGAAACTTGCCCAGCGGTGTGATTCTAACGCGCTCACATCAGCGAAAGGAAGCGGTTGGAGGCGCCCTCACTGCCGCTCCACAGAATGTATTGAGACGAGTCATGGAAGCTTCCAGAATCACGAACCTTCCTGGGATAACTTTAGGACCATTGTACGGTCTCGTGGAGAGTTGCATGTTAAGAAGACGGACCTTATTATCTTCAAGCGTGCGCTCACCAAGGCCGCTTTCCTAATAGTGGAGAAGGCGTTCGACGACACGTTGTGCACGAACCCCTTCTAGAACATTCTCGTGGTTGTCACGCCGTTCGAGGCGACCGCGCGCGCCTACGCCAAGGTTCAACAAATCTGTATGGGCAATATCGTCATAGAACTGGTGGCCTACGTGGCTGCGTCGGACCACACATGTAAAGGAGTGATCCACGGAATCAACCTGGATATCAGTGACGCAGAACTGACGGAGATGATCGTCAACCGGAGAAACCCCGGCGATCTGGGGGCTCGAAGAATCAAGAAGACACCAACAGTGATCGTGTTGTTCGACAGTTACAAGGTCCCCCTAAACGTCGTGTGTGATGGGGTTCGCTACCCTTGCTCCTTGTATCGCAGGCAAGTAGACGTTTATTATGCATGTGGAGAATTGCGCCACAGGGCCGACGTTTGCCCGAAGGGTGAATATCAGAAAAAATGTCGTGAATGTGGCGTGCTCACACCATCAGAGGATCATCAATCTGATCCCAACTGCGCCATCTGTGGTGGGGCACACCAAACGGCAGACCGCAAGTGCAAACAGCGCTTCCAGGTTCCCTACATCTTGCACCAAAGACGGCCGCGCAGCAGGTGAATGAACTCTCTGTTCCGACATGGGACTAGCCAACGGCTGGGTCGGGACGTACCTAGCAGGCCCCTCGCCTAGCTCTTGAGGACCCCGATAAACTCGTTTACTAGTACTACTACCATCGCTGCGATAGATATAGGATTTTTGTCGACCGATAATGAGGGTGTAACACTGTACGATATGTTTATGCTTATTAGCATCCAATATTCAAGTGCTCATCGATAAACCGTGTGATTTATAATTAGGTTTTAAGCATCTGCATCGCTACGAATGTTAGCAGGGCCGCTTTCAGCTTTCCCTGCTCATTTTATGTAGTATGGGTGAGTGATGTGTCACTCGTGAGAGGAATTTGATTCTGTTTCCTTTTGATTTCATCGCGAATACTTCCAGTATGAATCCCAAGGAAGACTATATTTAATAGCGTACAATATTAACATACTAATTTCGTGTATCTGTAATGAAATAACCAAAATTCGACAAATGTGGACGCTTTGTCATTTATTGAATTGTTCCTGACAGCAATTTTGAAGCTGTCAACATTTATTGAAGCTTCTTTTTTTGCCTGGCGTCTTCTTGCTCACAACATGCACTTTAAGTGACAAGAAAAGAACAAATAAATAAACGTAGAAACAGTGTGCGTAATAGGCTAATCGTGGTGCAAGTTCCCTGAGTCTTCACCTTTTGTCAGCTGTTTGTTGGTTTGATTTCACTGTAAATTTATTGTTTGATATTCATTTGCATGTCACCAGAAAGTAAATTCAATGCAGCAAAATTTCAACTGCCAGACAACAAAAGTTAGATTGCTTTTCTTAATGTTCACGTTCATAGCACTTAATATATAATGAAGTTGTTAATTTTGTCCCATATTCCTTGTTGTGCAGCAGGCTTTTAGTCAGGCAATTAGAAGCACTTCTCGCAACCTTCATATTACAGTAGCATACATATAAAATAAACAAAGAAATCACGGCAATTTCTAAGTGACTTCATATGAATGCAAGAAAATAGCTCGAGAAATGGCGAGAGCAAGGTAATACTGCCATACGAGGCTTTCATTATATTTGAAACATCCAGTTACACTGCGGTTGCGAAGCGGATACATCGTAAACTTCATGATTGCAAGCCTCTCATTTTCTCAATTGTCGGGGGAAACTTTGCGGTGTCAAAGTTTTTGTCATGACGCCCATTCTTCTTCTAAATTTCGTGAAAGTAAGAACTATCCAGTGTTCCAAAAGTTCAAGTAAGGATTAAGACGCTAAATATGACAGTATGACGAACATAAACATATCTTACAGTATACCATATACACCACATATTACAATCAATCATATCAAAATATTGTAAAGGCCAAGAGAAAAAAAATGTGTAATATTTCACACATGATAAGCGTTGACCGAGAACTACATCAATTTTCCACTTCATATGTTGGCGAGGTTGCGGGCGAATTTTCATTTTCTTATTGGCTTGAGAATAGCTTCAATGGAGCTAACAATCATCATACCTTTTCTGTAACAAAATATGGTCTGGACAGGTTGTCAGCAACCAGGCGCAATGAAAACCCAGATATAAAAGAAGGAAGACCAATATTCGCGCGGTCAAGTGCAGTCGCGTGAACTTCCAGGAAGGTCATCGACTCCCGAGACTCGCCGTCCGTTTGAGCTTCCACAACAGAAATTTGAGGGCCGATCACGCGGAATCAGTGCGCACACGTGTCCACAAAACATGTCTTCTTCCGCGTCTAAATAAAACGACAATACCAACACAATTGCAGTCAAAAAATCGCCAGCCCTCGCTCCTTCAGAAGAAGAGCATGGAGGGTGAAAGTAATGAATATTAGGGTAAACTAAAAAAAAATGGCCGATGTGGAAGCTGCCTTCTTCGTCTATCACCAAACTACCTCTCGACTGTGTGATAAACGGTTCGGAAGGTGCAGAGGGACTACAAAGAAAGGCACAACGCAAAGACTTTAAAAAGTGGGAAAAAAAATTTCTATGCCGATACGTGGTCCGGCAAGGTCTACGGTCAAACCACCGCCCGATCAGTTCGGTCGCTGACCTCTTCGCGCCGCGCACGCAGCGATCTTCCAAACCATAAACATTGGTTTTCGGTCGCCGAAGTGTTCAGGAGTCTGCCCTCGGCGCCGTAACAAAACCTAGAAGTAAACACTCTGTCGTCCTCCATCTACAGGAGAGGAGGAAGGCGGGAACTGGGCAGGTTGCGTGGAACCACTGGCGAAGGGAGGGAAGGGAACGGAAGGAGGCCAATCCTTTTGGGTCCCGCCTCCCCCCACTCGAGAATGGCGGCGCCGAGGAAGCGCTCGCCGCTCGTCGAGCACCGGCGGGTCGGGTGACGACCTTGACTGTGCCGCCGGGGTCGATGAACGGTCGCCGGCCTTGTTCCCGCCTCCCTTGCTCACGGCCCGCCCCTCGGTCTGTGTGAGTGAAGGTTGTTAGCGGGAGGCACAAGGCCTTGCTAGCTGTAACGGGGGGGGAAGGGGGGGGGGGTTAGGGGGGGTTGGGGGGAAGCAGGAAATGCTCAAGAACTGTGTTTGGCAGAAGGGGAAGCTGACCCTTTAGACCATATGCAAAAATAAAGAGCAACGAAGGAAAAGAATGCTTGGGGTAAGATTTTCAAGAAAGGTCTGCCGCATCGACTGTCCGAAGGGCAAAATGAAGAGAGCTTGAAGAGTAAAAAATTGAGGCAAATTGTTCAGCTCCTCCATAGCTTTCGGAAAGACAGCGACTGGCGAAGGCTAGCGACAAAAGAAAAATTGAGCTTGTCCGGTAAGGCACCCCGTTAGCGTTTGGGCGTTTTGCCGGGTGCGAACAGGGCATGCGCGTGCCTTTCCGCGTGTTTACCATATGCCGGAATGGCCGATCCGCGCGGTACGCATCCGCTCCTCTCCTGCAAGGTTGCAGCGTCTACGCGGACGGCCGCATAGGCAGAGTCAAGAGAAGCCAAGAAAACGGTACAAAAAACAAGAAAATGCCTACCCTGCGCGTCATGCACTCGTGCAGACGATACGTGCCCAATGACGACATGATGATATTAGAATAGGTTCTGTCCCGCAATCCTTTCATCGATGCCGCGATATGGGTAAAGATCGCTGAAAAACTCAGCAACCTCATCCAAGTGGCGCAGAACATTCGCAGCGTCAAGGAGAGGCTGGACCTTGTGTGTCAACTGATGTGAAGGACCTCTTGTAAAGTGTTCCGAGACTTATAGTGACACAAGCTGTCAAGGGAGGCATCGAGGAATAAGGTTACGCGAAGTTCCAAGACTTGTGCGAGTGCAGTGCCCTGCGTTTTGTGAACTTGCTCTAGCTGTACCTTCAGTCAGTGCTTATTGAACACGGTTATAACATGTAATAAGGAAAGGACGGTAGTTCTATAGGTTCCAGAATCGCTGCTATCCTTTCTGACTTCTTTTTGAGTCTTCGTCACCGAAAACAGGCCATTGTGTTCGAGGCAAACGAGATCATCGGCTGTTCTTGGTACGTAGACGATTATTTAGTTTGTCTGAAGCGTGAAAAGAACGAAACACTGAAGAAACAACCATCGGGATGTTTGCAAGTTGTCATGACGGCGTCGAATTCACACAGGAGATGCCAGTCGAAGAGAGATCGAAATATCCGGACCTGAGTCTAAGGCTGACTTCCCTAAGGTGCTAGTCGTGCAAGACTCGAGGAGAGAAAGAAATTATTCGGTGCGACTGTTGCCACTCTGAAGTTATAAAAAGAGGCATCGCCATGGCGTGTATCAGCCGAGCTGTCGCCAAATCATGTGGCCATGCCATGGGGGAGAGCATCGAAACGCAAGTCAGCCACCTTCGAAACAGTGGCTACCCTAGAAGTTTGGTGGCGCAGATATGCAAACACATGCTGTCAGAAATAAGGGAAAATAGCAAAAAGCACGAAAAAGAAAAGGGAAAAGAAAAGAAACAAAAGGGCCAGTGGGTATGCCTTACATACACTGGCTGTCACCCAGGCTAAAGAAGACAGCCCGACGTCACGACGTGAAAGGGCTTTTCGCAGCCCCACACAAATTAAAATGCATCTGCCAAAATGTGAACGCAGAACCCACGCAGGAAAGTAGCCTGTCAAACCAAACATATGACCACATATGTCGAGTGCAAGAGCTGTGTCATGTATAACATTCCGCTCACATGCGGGGAACTGTACATCGGTCGAACCAGACGCTGTTTATTGACAGATTAAGGAAGCATAATCACACGTGCCAGTTACTAACATCACCTACCAACTTCGCAGCCCAATGTAGTTAGTATAAATGCTCGCCTCTGCTGGACAAGACCTTAGTTATCGGAAAATTGTAAACAAAATTTGAAAGAGAAATATGGGCAGCTCTCGCAATCCAAAAAAGAGGCTGTGCGTAAGCATTCCTTCTACAACGCTTACAGAAGCCAGACTCGAGTTCGCAGGACGGAATAGGGACAACTGAACTATGTATGTGGTTCTGGCTAACGCGTTGTCAAATGACTGGCAGTGCCGTGTTCTTGCTGCCACGTTGTAACATCAATGTGTTTGTTTGTGTGTGTCCCCTCGTTTCATTTGGTATATTAATGTGTTCTCCAACAAAAATGAAATGTTTCACAGTTGGCGCTTCATCCGTCCGCGTTCTTCTACCTTTCTTTGCCATCCTTTTGCCAGTATGTAACTCAGCGCAACATAATCATGAACGTTCGCCAAATTAATGTAATACCTCTGCTGTGATTTTATCAAGCCATTAGGATCAATAGTCAGGTTTTATGTTTAATTCGTGTGTTACTCATCAACCACACTATTTCAATTCGGCTTACTTGAAGATGATTTAGTGAGTCATCATAGGTGTAAAGTGCTTTGGTGACTTGTTGAAGATGCCTAGTCTGAAGCATACACGATGCCCCCATTTTTTGTTCTCTGCTTATGTTTTTCTTTTCTTAATCCCAGTACATACAGATCACAGAGCACTGTTTTAGAATTCTCGGACAGGGTAGTGAAGAGTACACTCTGTTGCACGCGTCTGAGGCGCAAAATTTTTGCTGTGAAATTTTTCGAACTGTACAAATCTATGGTCGCGTTTTATGTTTAACTCACGTGTTCCTCATCAAATGCGCTATTTTAGTAATACTTATGTCACGAAGATTTATCGAGTCATCATGGCTGTTCATTGCTTTCCTCACGAGTTGAGGATGCCCAGACTTCAGGATGCACGATGCCCCCATTTCTTGTTCATTGCTTATTTTTTTCTTTCTTAATCTCAGTTCATAGAGATCACGGAGCACTGTTTTAGAATGCTCGGAAAGAGCAGTGAGGAGTACAGTACATTGCACTGGTTTGAGGTGCAATATTTTACCAGCGATGCTGTTTAAGGTGGCGTCAGGCCGGCGAACGTGCAAAGCGAAACTTCGCCGAGCCATGACGTCATCGCGCTTCCCGGCACCGCTTCACCGTAGCTTTGCCTCGCCCCGCCTTACGGAGGCCGCGTATGCGCAGATACGGATCTAAGCCATGACGTCACCACGGGGGTATAAAAGCAGCTCCGCTCCGCCGCTGGGCCCACAGAACAGCCGGCTCTCTGACGAAAAGAGAGATGGGCGACAGAAGAAAGGCGCCTCTTCCGAAGAAGAGGAGGCGCGGCGCGAAAGCCGCCGCGCCGCTACTCGACAACGGATGCGACGACTTCGGTCCAATCCCGAATATCGCACCGGTGATGTGCCGGTGAAATGTCAGCGAGTTACAGAAGATCCGGGGTTACGAGCTCACGTTACCGAGCAAAAGTGTGCGTGCCACCAGACGCGTCGACAAAAGGATCCGGGCCTGCGAGTCATGAAGAACTTTCAGCGGCAAGTTCGGAAACCCATGGGAGGTGCCGATGCCTTGTCATTGCTTTTTGTGGAGATAACGACGGCACCTCGCCGAAAACTTGACCAAGCCTCCAAGCATAACCACTCATAAGCTTAGCCGAACCAAGAATAACCTAGGCGGGTCCGCGAACTTCGCTGTTTGCCTAGTCTTCGCGCCACTGGCACGAAGCCGCCACAATTTTTTTGCTGAGGTTCTTTTAGCTATGGGAATCCATGGTTACCTCTTATGTTTAATTCATGTGTTGCTCAAAAAATCCAAGATTTTAATACTACTTATTTCATGAATATTTATCGTGTCATAACGAGTGTTCAGCGTTTTGCTCACGAGTTGAGGATGCCCAGTCTTCAGAAAGCACGATGCACTCATTTCTTGTTCACTGCTTATTTTTTTCTTTTCTTAGTCTCAGTTCATACAGATTTGCTCATTAGCGAAAGACATGTCAGAATGCCAGGCGCAGCAACTAATGGCGAAGAGTAGAAACAGCGCCAAGGAAGCTGGCTTCTCTTAAGAGGAAGCTTTAGCTCGGGCCCAGCTCCGACGCGGCGTATTCAAATACATGTAAAACGCAAAAACGCTTTTCTGAGATAACCCCTGGACCGATTTTAATGAAATTTGTTGCATTTGAAAGAAAAAGTTGAGTTCTAGTGACTGTTTGTCACGTAATTTCTATTTAGATCCTAACTATAGCCAAACAAATTTCGAAAATTCGAAAGTTTGAAAAAAAAAAACAGAGGCACGAAGTTTACAGATTCAAAGCTCTGCACAATAAACAGATATCTTGGTTCTGTAAACGGGATCCGTTAGATCATTGAAAGCGGAGAAATTCGATGTCATTTTATATCTTACGTGGATTTGTTACGTTGGTTTTACAAGAGTTCTGCAAAAGCAATATTTACATATTACAAAATATTTTGGTATTCATATGTAACATAGAAAATTTGTCCGCTTGAGATGTACTATTATATGCAATTCCAGGAATTGTATAATCAACTTTCGTTGCTGAGTTACAGAGTTGTAAACTTAATAGCTTCATTTTTCGAAAGTTTTCGATTTTTGCCAATTTTCAATAATAAAGTAACTACCTAAAAAAGTAATTCGAAACCAACAGTAACTAGATTTTAAGTTTTTCCTTTCAATGCAACAAACCTCGACGAATTTTGTGCAGTGATTGCCGAGAAAAACGAATTCTCCTTTTACATGTATTTAGACAGGAGCATCCGATCTAAGGCTTCCTCTTAACGACTAGCTCACAACGGAAGCTCTCGTCACCACATAAACCACATACTACGTACACTACGGCGCGTATTCATTGCATCAAAAATGGAGCCGGAAAGTCTTCTGAAAGCGCGCGCTGTCACGTGACGGCCGTAATCCTATCGGAAAAGGGAGGCGAGCAGCGGAGGGCACGGTTAAGGAAAAATGGCGGAGAGCCCGCGCGGCGGTGGAAAAGTTTTAAGGATGGCGCTACTTTTAAACATTGAGAGGTTTTACATGCAGTGGCCGCGACGCGCCCTCTGGCAGGTACCGCAGCCACCACTGTCTGTGCAGTACATGGTCTCAAGCAGAGATGGCGATACTGTACCGCTCACTATAAAACCCCTTAAATTTCGCAGTGTAGTGACACTCTCCTCCGCCCTGACTCCTCGTTTCTCCTCTCTTTCACGACAGAGGGCACGAGCGATCGCTGCTCCGAAGGTTCGAAAAAGTGTAGGTTTGTTCGATTCAGAAAAAGGTGCACGGCCCCACAAACGAAAATGTGCAAGGGGTGCCAATAAAGGTGTGCCGGGCTGCACCCACTCGCTGAAAGGTTCAAGGGTGCACTGCGCCGCGGCGGCACCTTGCCTTACACCCCGTTCAATCGAGCACGGGGGTGCAGGGCGCACTGCTGCACATCGGGGAAACGAAAGCCTAGGTGCAGTGCAATGTTAATAGGTGCAGAAGGTGCAGAGAAACGTGGCTGAATCGAATGGACCTTGTTACAAGCTACGGTGCCGCCAACTTGCGTGCTTGCCAATCTTCTAAGCATGCGTACAGGCTCAGAGGTGGGCGGTGGTCCTGTTACGTTTCTCGTGCCTCAGATATACCGAAATACGCGCGGCCGATCATCGAGGCGGGATTCCGCGTATATAGAAAATGAAATCAGTTTTTTAGTATTCGTACGTGAAACGGTAATCCGGTAACCGCGCGTCATATAGGCTCAAACAAGTGCAATATTTTTTTTTCAGGTTAGTGACTCATCACAAATAACACTGCACCGTGCGTTAGCTCGTCCGTTCACGAAGTGACTTACTTGTCGTGAACCGAGTGGTACTAAGGTGCGTGTGTTGATTGCAGTTGCGCTCACTCCGAAATAATATTTGCGAGATATGACTTTAGTGAAGTGATGACCGCGCAAAGAATTGTCACGCTATGACGCGGCCGAAATCGCGGTAAGTGAAATGATGCAGTCGTTCGGTTTAGGCACCATTTGTTGTCTCATTATGTGTGTGTCAAAGAGATAGTGGTCTAACAGGCTAATAGTTGAACGAACGAGTAAGCCAACGACTAACCGAACGAGCGAATGACGATTAAACAAGCCAGCGAACGAGCGGGCGACCGCACGTTTTCTTTGTTAGTGCTCCACCGCCGCATCTTAATGTACACAAACTTTAAAGCTGACACGAATTAACACATCTCAAAGACATGATCCTGTCGTTCGCCGACGAACACGGTTTCGGGAGAGCACGCACATCTTTCTTTGTATGCAAATCTACCGCGCGACGGCCAATGACGAACACGAACAAACGAGGCACACTAAGCTACTCGCTCTAAAGAAGGCAAGTTAGTAACCACAAAATGCAGGGAGTTGTTTTCACAGACAGGTTCCACTGTCATCGAGCGATGTAAGTTCATGTTTACCTGTGCAAGCCTGACACCATGCTGGTTAATTAAATCAAAACACATTGACTGTCTAGTTGGTTTTATTCCATGATAGAATGTGTAAGTGCGACTGAACAAGGACGTAGAAAAAAGCCGACATACAAAGACAGCGTGTGTCTCCCTGTGTCGGTTTCGACGTCCTCGTTGAGTCACGCTTACATATTCTGTCATTGTTAATTTAGTTAGTAAGCGAATATGTTTAGCAGCTCATACGGCTGATAAAACTACTATCCTTATTTCCTACAGCTTCGACTAATTTGCTATCGCAATCGGTCCTTTGCCTTTCCGGCGGAACTGCGATTTTTTTTTTTATACGTGGTGGCGTCGGCGACGCAAATTCATGACACGCGGATTGGAGGAAAGTGGACGTGGAGGATAGCTGGTACTGTCCTCGGCGTGAGGCAGAAACCAAACAATGAAGTCACTGAACACGCTCCATTTCTTGGCTAGTTCATCAGAAAAACACGAAGTGCACAACGAATAGCAGCAAGCTCCGCGGCAGTCTATGTAGTCTGGTGGGATAGTCGAATCTTTATGGTGGATCAAAAGATCACCGATCCTGCAGACCCATTCACCGTGGTTGAAGCATCAGTATATAGATGATGATGCTCGTTGTATGTCTCGTACAGCAAGAGCAGTGAAAGCTGCTTGAGTGCCAGAGACGAGAGTTGGGCTTTTGTTCGTATTCCTGGTACCATTAGTCGAACCTTTGTTTGAGCCAAGCACAATTGGGGAAACGGAACTTTCGCTGGAGCTGTATGACCTGATGGAAGGTATGCACGATAGGGCAGAACTGTTTCACAAAAAGAGGCACGTGGTCGAAGTGAGGCTAGATGATGGGCAGGGGCTCGAGCAAGGTGTCTTAAGTGTGCTCTGAGCACTTCCATGACTATATAGGTCTTGGCTGGGAAATCGTGTGCAATGGCTATTGTTTCAGTCATTGACGAGCACCGCGGCAATCTAAGACGCACTCTAAGTGCCTGGGCCTGGACGCTTTCGAGTGTAGGGGTATTACTTCTGCAGGTTTTGGTCAGCACAGGCAAGCTGTATCGCAAGTACCCAAGAAAGAGCGTCCTGTATAGTTGCATCATTGCATGTACTGACGTACCCCAAACTTTTTCTCCAAGACACTTAAGCACATTAGAAATATCCGTCAGGAGCTTCTTTATGTAGGTCACATGAGGACTCCAGCAGATGTAACAATCAATGATTACGCCTAAGAATCGGTGCGTCCTGACATAAGGTATGCTTTGACCACCGATAGAGACATCATAACATCTCATTGGCTTTCGGCTAAACGCGACCAATGCGCATTTTTCTGGCGAGATCTTGAGGCCTTGTTCATTTAAGTACATCGATGTTGACGTCGCAGCTTTTTGAAGCCTGGCGCGTACTTGCGGCCGTGTCACACCAGATGCCCAGACGCAGATGTCGTCGGCATACATTGATATTTTAACTGTGTTCGGAAATCGCTCCACGAGACCAATGAGTACAAAGTTGAAAAGCGTGGGACTCAAGACACCGCCTTGTGGAATTTCAAGGTGGGTATAATACTGCGAGGTTGGGCCAGCTTCAGTGTTAATAGAGTCGGCCTATGTAAATAACTGCGTGTCCAACGATATAATGGACCGCCTAGGCCCACCGACTCCCATGCTTCAACTATGGCGTCATGAAGAACGTTGTCGTAGGCTCCGTTTACATCCAAGAACATTGCGACAGATAACTTCCTACACGTATTTTGGTGTTGAACATAGGTTACCAGATCGATAACGTTGTCCATAGAACATCGGTGACGTCGAAAGCCAGCCATGGCGTCCGGGTAGATTTCGTAATGTTCAAGGTAACGCTCAAGTCTGGCAAGGATCATTCGCGCCATTACCTTCGCAACGCAACTTGCCAGCGCAGTTGGTCGGTATGAAGTAATATAAAGGAGACTTGTCAGGCTTAAGAAGCGGTACCAGGCGGCTGATCTTCCAATCTTAAGGAACTTTGCCCTCCTGCCAGGACTCGTTATAGATAATAATGAGTGCACTTCGTGCCCGTTCACCAAGGTGGCATAGCATACGGTAAGATATGTCATCCGGACCAGGCGACGACAACCGATTACATAGGGCGAGCGCAGCGTCAAGCTCTTGCGTCGTGAAAGGCAGATACATGCGTGAATCTCGCGAATCTGGAATACGTAGGGTTCAATGTAAGCGAACCTGTGCGAGTTGGTTGGCCCCCAATCACAGCACAGAAGTCTTCCGCCACTTCCATGTATTGTCGGCGCTGGAATAGTGCTAGGGCCTTAAACAGAAAATGCTGTTCCGGAACAGAACGTAGACCTTGCACAGTTCTCCATATTTGAGATAGCGGTTTGCGGGGATCTATAGGGATGCACAAAATTTCGCCCACCGTTGAGCCTCTAGTTTATCCGTGCGGCGTTGTATCTTGTTTTGCATTCACCGGGCTGTTCTTAGATCCTGAATTGACTTAGTGCGTGGATATCTTCTTTCAGCACGACGGCAAATCGCACGAATCCACTCCAATTCGAATTCAGAATACCTTGGAGAACACGTGAGTATGCGCGTGGCTGTCTGTGCCATTTTCTTGATAGCTTGTTGAAGTCCACAAGAAAGGCCTTTTTGACAAGCGTCCTCAATCTGGGATTTAAAGACAGTCCAATCTATTCTTCGTATCGTGGTGGACGTTTATGTGTTAGACATTCCCTTGATCTTGAGGTAAGTGGGAACGTGGTCGCTTCCGTGCGTTTCAATGTCCAAAAACCACTTAACATCTGCGGCGATGCGGGGGGAGACGAAAGTCAAATCGAGTCATGCTCTTTTATCTTGCTTAATACGCACTCTCCCCAAACTTGCACTGAGTTCTGCTGCTATTGTTACGGCATTCAACCTTTTAGAGTGGGGTTTACCGGGGGTAATAGTAGTATTTGTTAGATCTATACTACTATATATATTGGCTGTTGGCTGTTGACTGAATAAGTCGTGGAAATGACGTATGTGGCTTTTGCATTCGATGCGTGCATTTTCGTATTAGTGCAAACCTACTGGAACATAACATACACATGTAGTGCAATCTACTCCTTGTCTGTGGAAAAACAGAAATAGAATCGTACATTAGTTGCAATAATTCAGGCAGACATGCTTACTAAGTGCACTGCTACAGCCGGATTACTTGGTATAGTCTGCTAATACTGATTCACTAGTGTCGCCAAACAATGGTGCCTTTCTGACTCTGAAAAGGTAGAACAGTTTCCAGGCATGGTGCTTGTACGTTGAGAATGGCTGAATAAAATGAGTGGACTGCAATGTAATATGTGCACGCAGTGTGTGCTTAGGCTGAGCTGCAATACTTGTTAAAGCTGTAGCCTAAATTCTTAGAAATAAAGCGTCATAATGAAAAGTAGCTTTTTCTGCCACAATCGTAGTGGCAGACGTCATTATTACATTGCCTTTCAGCGTGACAGCTTAAAACATGCGCCAAGTCTTGTGTGGCTTCAGAGTAATGTTTCATTTTCATGTTTAAGTAACGTTTCATTACCAACTTTGGTACGCGTTAAAGATGTAGAGGGCAGACGCCATTTTTCACTAGAGTTGCCAACAGTGGCACGAGCTTAGACAAAAACTCTTGCAGTGTAAAAGGCAGGTGTGGGAGAACAAAATATAGAGCACAAATACATTTCTTTGTGAAGGTTTGGATATTTCGGTACTGGCGCTATGTATTGACAAAAATATTTTGTTGCACTGTATTTATTAGTTTCCTAAATGGTTATCAATTTGGTTTTTCTGGAATATTACATAAGCATGAAATGAAGCGCTTCACAACAGTTTAGCTGCTTAGGAATTAGCACAAGAAAGGCACTGACCTGGATTTACTAGGGAAGGACACGGCAAGCGGCGTTTCGCAAATTACACTTGTTCTGCTCAGAATGCTGGATATATTTGTCTCAAGACTATACCCCGCAAAGTCTAAGAGTAGATTGACGACTTCCGTTTCAAAGGGAAGTAGTGCTAACAAGGAATGAACCCTCCTCTTTTTTCTAGTATTTTCTTTTCCATTGTCGCGCCACGAAAGTTCACTGCGCCGCTCGACACCTGAGCTCGCGGAGAAGCTCACTTGCCTCCACCCACGGGTCAACGAACCCTGACCGCTTTTAGTCCGTCCGAGAGAAGGTTCGTGCCAGCAAGCTCTCACTTGTCATTTACAATGTCCGATGTTAATGGGGGCAGACAATAAAAACAAAACAAAAAAGATTAGTTGCGTTTCGTGCCGAGATCACCGCGCGTTTAAGGACTCCTTACTTGTGCCACACGGGCAGCGGAATCTCCGGTTTCCCCCGCACACGGAGCCCGGGGAAGGGCGTCCGCATTGGCGGAACGGCTAATGCACGCCAGCCCGGCGGGGCGCCCTTGAGATGCGGACGAACGGAACGGCAAAAGAAAGAAAGGAAGGAAAGCGAAAGGAAAGCGGTGGGAATAGAAAAGAAGAATGATAGCCGCGCAAGCAAAGAAAAAAAAAGAGAGAAACGCTTCAGGTAACCCGGAGGAGGGAAGAGAGTTCAAACTATCGCGCGCAGAGAGAAGGCGGCTAATAGGACGTGAATCAACGAGTCCTGGCCAAACTGGGCCAGACCCGCCAACGATGTGGGTCGGGGAGGCCGCGGCCGACCGACGACGGGTCATCGACCTCGGCGGAGACACCAGTGTCGGCCGCACTAGCGCTGGCCGCCGGCAGGCAGCCCGTCTCGGCGAACGCGGGGCTTGGTTTACGCTCTCACCCCTACGCGGTGCCACCACCACATGCGGCCGCGGATGAAGTCAAACTTCGCAAGCAATCACGCCTTAACATGCACTACCACAGCCAATAGCCCCCCCCCCCCAAATAAAGAATGCACACACAAGTACGTACGTAGAATATATAGAAAATTCCGTGGTTTTATGTGCTGGAATCACGATCTCATTATGAGGCACACTGTAGTTGGGGGCTCCTGAACAATGTCGACCGGTAACGTGTACCTAGACGGAATTACACGAGCGTTCCTGAATTGCGCCCCCATCCTAATGCAGCAGCCGCGAAGAAGATTGAATAAGCGACCTCGTGCTCAGCTGCGCGTCCTATCCATCGAGCTACCGCGGTAGGTCCGACCAATCCTTGCACACTTCTTTTTGTAGCTCCATCCTCATCCATATCACGTTGGCTTGACCACAGAGATAACGTTTTTGTTCCTCCAAGCAAAAGTGCAATCCTTTGCAAGTCATTACATCCCGAAACTTGCAATGAGGGCAATCGGCTCTCGCACATTATTGTGAACATGAGTAATATGCTATTCGGAGCGTTTTCCTTAAAGAGATAGTTAGAAGAGTCTAATTAGATATACTGTACCTAATATTGTTGTATTAACGGAAACCTGGCTCTCAGACAAAATAGACAGAGGCGAGCTGTTTCACTGCAACAAAAAATGTACTGCATACCGGCTAGACCATGACGATAGGATAGGCGGTCGTGTTTTAATTGCTATTAACTGTAGTTTTGAATCGTTACTTTTGAGTGTGGCTACTAATTTGGAAATATTGTGGTGCGATCTATTGTTTCAGAAAAATAATCATAGGTATCTGTTATCGTCCACCTAATCCCGATTGTGATTTTGCGGATAAAATTCATGACACGTGAAACGAAATATCGGTTCGATTCCCTGATTCACCGGTGTTGCTTTAGGAGGCTAACTTCCCTAGTATCGAATGGTCACATTCCTACCCTTTCTCTAATCCGGCATCTGCAGAAGCTGCAGAATTTCTTAGCGTTTGGTCAGATTTTAACCTCTCGCAGCTAGTTATCATGTTCTTTGCTCGACCTGATTCTAACCAATCACCCTGATAATGCTTCACCAGTAAACCACGTGCCTGGCCTAACGACCATGACACCTTACACTTAACTAGCTTCCTTGTGACACATGTAGATTTATCAGTTCAAAAAATCTGATTGTCTTTCAAAACTACCAGCGATGCATCTCATCAGTAAATATATTCCACTTCGAGTAATTAATCAGTCTTCTAACGCCCCTTGGTACAACAACCATCTAAAACGATTATCCAACAAAAAGCAGACTTTTCCGTTCCGCCAAAAGAACAATAAACGGTGATAGGTGGTTAGCATGCGCTGTTGGTGGCACACACTAGATAGGTGGTTAGCATCACCAAACGCAGAAAAATCACTCGCCTTTGTTTGTTCTATAAAATGTACCATTCAATTTCCACGTTCAAATCACTCTATATCGAACTAGCCTCTTCTGCACGCTTGGACCATCGTCACAATATGAACATCCCATCCCGCTGAACATCTACCTATCCAAAATTTTCATACAGAAGTTTCATCCTGTCAGAGTTGTCGGACGATCTCGCCGCTGCCACCATTTGTAAGGATTGTGGGACGTAGGGAGGAACTTGGGGGGACAGGACTAGGCGAGCAGGGTTTATTTACAGATATTTTTACGTTCAAAGAGGATCCGGATACATTCGACAGTCTATCGTGACTCCTAAATGGAGCACGCAAGACAAAGCATACAGCATGCGAGCACGAAGCTCTAAACACACTGCTTCTCAAGCATGAGCACACTGCTCACGAGCACGATGACGAGCACACCTAGCAGCCGACAAACAGCCGCTTATAAACACTCCGTGTTCCCTAGATCCCTAGGTGAGGGAAACGTTCGAGTCATCATAGGCGGCCCGCCTTTCAGGGAAGGGGGAGGGGGTTTACACGCACACATTGCGCACAGGTTTAACTGCCCCCTCCGAGGTGAGACGAGCCTCCCAGAACTCGGGGCCTACGTCTTGAAAGGCGGTCTTATCGGCCACGCCGACCCCCGCAGCGTGGCCGCCGGTTGTTCATTGTCTTGCGTCCTGTAGCCGCCACGAGTGTCAGCAGACTGTGACGAATCCTGGGGCCCACGTACCGTAAAGCACCCTTTTGTTAGGGGAGCTCTTCTTGCTGCAGAGAGACCATATCGGCGGTGGCGGGTTCAGTAACAATAGTTAGTCCACCGATCGCGTTTAGCCAACGGCGCCGAGGGGGTGTTGAAGCGGCACCTCGAGGTCCCTATGAAATGAGTCACCGCAGCAATTGTGATAGGCTTCCATGGTTCTCTTCGGGGAAGCTCGCAAGGCTCGCAGCTGCAGCTGGCTAAGAAAACTTGCATGTTGCCACCTCGGCAGGCCATTCCTAACAATCCAAAAACATGCCACGAATGTAATCACCTACCGGATGCACCAGGCTGTATCACTAACACCGATGACTTCCGTAAGGCACTTGCTAACGTTATCTAGTATACCTTCACTTTAATATATGGACACGTGTATAGAGCAGGTCTATTTTCTTCTGACCAGTAGTGTTTATGAGTTATTTACATTGTACTACCTAACTAATCTACAAACAGTATACTCTATGATTTATGTTCTATCAATGTGTGCCTATCTTCTCAATATAACTTTCGCTATGTATACCCAGCATTTATATTTCGTCTGTGTTCCCCGTCTGTGTTATATTTCGTCTGTATGTTTATGATATGCTTATTGTGTCACTCTATCGCGTTATTTTCACATTGGATTATGCGCTGTTATCTGATTATTGCGTTTTCTTCTTTGTATATTTATCTGTATCTATTAGCGCCTTCCCTTTGTAATGCTTCACGCAAGCCCAGAGGCTGACATAAATAAATAAATAAATAAATAAATAAATAAATAAATAAATAAATAAACGGAGCGCACGAGTTTAGATGCGCTCTGCGGTTTACATTAATGCGCAGAGACAGGCAACGGCCGAGTGGAGCGAGCGCGAGCACCGACAACAACCACCGTCTTCTTCATCTTCTGCTGGCGCCCGTATTTGTCGCTACAATCACTCCCCGGCGAAAAAGGAGCTATCCTGGCGACCTATGGAACAGGGAGCACTGGTGGGTCATAGTGCGGATTCAGTCGGTTAACACGAACAGTTTCGCGTTCACGACGCCGCTGGTCCGTAGATGGCTGAATCAACTCAGCGACGTAGTTTACCGAGGACGTCTGTCGTCGAACCCGGTAAAGGCCGCCATACTTTGAGCTCAAATTTGCAGAAAGGCCGGGAGTAGAGGAGGGAACGCGGAGCCATGCCAGCGTTCCAGGTGATTACGATGGAAAGGACAAGCTTGCGTCACGACCATGTTTCTGGCTGGCCTTGTCTCGCACGGTAAGTGAGCGTGTGATCTGACGACATTCTTCGGCCTAAGTGGCGGCTTCGGATAGAGTCTTGGATTCGGATTCGTCAGGGTGATAAAAAAATTGTTTCCATAAACGAGGAAGGTTCGCGACCATAAAGAAAGAAGGGAGAGATTCCCGTGCTAGACTGAGTGCCGCTATTGCAAGCATACGTAATACAGGGAAGGATGCGGTCCCAGTTAGTGTGGTCAGCGGAAACATACATGGCGAGCATCTCGCCAAGAGTACGACTAAAGCGTTCAGTCATACCATTGGTCTGTGGATGATAGGCGCTTGTAGTTCTGTGGACAATGTTGCATTCCCGAAGGAGGGTTTCTACAGCTTCGGAGAGGAATGAACGACCACGGTCACTCAGTAGCTGACGAAGCGCACCGTGTCGAAGAACAAGGTTTCGAAGGTTGAACAAGCCGACCTTACGTGCTGTGACCGCCGAGAGCGCTGGAGTTTCGGCGTAGCGTGTGAGGTGGTCTACGGCAACGATGACCCAGCGGTTCCCATCGGGGGTGTACGGCAGATGGCCGTACAAATAAATGCCGATACGGTCGAAAGGCTGGGAGGGACAAGGTAATGGCTTGAGCGGCCCTGTGAGCTTGTGAGGTGGGTTCTTGCGGCGTTCGCACTCGGAGCATGAGTGGACGTACTGCCGAACAAAGCGGTACAATTCTCGCCAGTACTATCGAAGTCACATAATTTAGTAGAACTTGTTGTTGGGCGAGTGGGCACCTGCCTATCCACTGCCTGGCGTGCACGTGCAAGCCGATCATGAAGGAAACAAAGATTTTGTGCCGCTGCCGAGATAGCCGAGCCAGAGAGCTACTCGAGGCGTACCATATTAAAAAGAAGGGACAACAATGTGTCAGTGACACCTCAGTTTATTTACATACCAGTGAGATTAGGTTTACTGACGAGCGTAGGTAGGTCGCGTTTCGCATATACAAGGTTTTACTTTTCTTTTAACTTTCCTTTTTTTCGCGCACGCGCAGTGGTGTATGTCGGGTGTGTATTTATATGTGTACCTTGTGGAATAAACTTTAGTTGCAAGTCTGCGCCCGTCCTTGTCCCTCGCTGTCTTTGTGGTTCGTTTGCTCGCGCAGTTAAAACAATGTTCGCTAATACCTACCAACTCGCCCAACAACAAGTTCTACTAAACTATGTATCTTCTACAGCGGGCTATGGTTTTTGTGTTCCCACTCCTGTAAACCGTGTTCCGGAGATCATCGCCAACATCGTCACTGCGAAGTGCCGCGCGCGCTTGTATGCCTTCTACATAAGGAAGAATGTGGTTCCTGAAGAAGTACTCCGATTGTATGGGCATGTTAAACCTTCTTTGAAACATGGAAAACAAGTATGTCGAAATATACGCGACGAGCTGAAGGAGCAGACGCGGAGGTTCGAAGACTTGCTACGACTTCTCTTCTTTGCGAATTATCCTGCATGGCTGGCTGCCATCAAGATGCGTGACGCCAAACGGCTGGAAGCTCAGACGACGGAACGTTGGTGGCGCTGTTACCTCCGAGATGCCTTAGCAAAGGTGAAGAACACCAAACCACAAGCTTTGGGTAACGTTATGCAGCTCGGAGAAGCTGCGGTGCCCGAGAGAATTCTGTCCACCCTCAAGAAAGGGCCTAAGTACAGCATGGAAACTTCACTGGAAGCACATGAATGGTTGACCCTAAACCGGAGCCTGGCCAAGCAAGCGGAGGCAGAGGATCAAGAAAGGTGTTTGTTGGATGGCGTGGACTGCCTAATCAACACAGTCAAGAAGACTGAAGAAAGGCCACAGCGGAAGGACCCAACGTCAGAAATCGTCAGGTTTTTTAGACAGAACGACCTCAGACTGCTATAACAGGATAAAGAAGGAGGCTTTGTGGTAATGCCGTCGGGGCTTTTCGACGAGAAGGCGACGGCTGCTGTGAAAAAGAACTTCAAGCCTGTGCCAGTGAAGTCCGCAAGGACAAAGGCGAAGGCCGTTTCTATGTGCAAGGAGATGGAGCTGAACAAACTGGCTACCTCAGTCAACAAAAGTAAAGGTGATGGATTGTTCGTGTTTTTTACGGCCAAGACGCACAAAGAAGATATCCCTTTCCGGTCTATCGTGAGTGAAAGAGGAACTTGGCAGAACGAAGTAAGCAAGATTTTGCAGAAATGTTTATCGCACCTGAAATTGCACGACCCGTTTGAAACAAGGAACTCGGAAGCTGTTACTAGCTTTATAGAGTCGAATGACGATATTGGCCATGCTTTTTCCATTGACATAGAAGATTTGTTTTATTCTATCCCTCACGCTGCATTGTCTCAGGCTGTTCAGAAATGTATTGAAGTTAATGGCGAAGTGTCTTTTCAGAATTTTACCGGCTTGACTGTTAATAGGTTTTTAGCGTTGCTTGAGTTTTACCTCAAATCTACCTTCATCCAGTTTAAAGGAGACTATTACGTACAGAAACAAGGTATATGTATAGGATCTTGCGTTGCTCCAGTTTTGTGCAATATTTACTTATCGGAATTTGACAGTGCGGTAAACGAAGGGATCGATCGTGACCTGGTTGTTACCGTGTTCCGTTATGTTGACGATTTTCTTGTACTTTTAAAAAAGCAAGCCAGCTACACATATGACGACGCCATCGCAGGTGTACTAGACATTTTTCAGCGCCTTGGCAAAGGTTTAACATTCACCCATGAGCTAACAAAGGATAATAATATTCAGTTTTTAGACAACGCTATAAGCTTCTGTGACGACCATGTGTGCTGGAAATATAACCCAAGATCCCAAAAGAAATTGTTGCCCTACGATTCGGCTCATTCAAAAACGGTAAAGCGGGCAATAGCCACCCAGTGCATCTTATCAGCCTTAAGGAAGTCCTGCACGCACAAAATACAGGAAAGCTTTGACAAGCAGATTGTAAGGCTGGAAGAAGCCGGTTTTCCGCAATCAGTCATTTCAGCAGTAGTGGAGGCAGTACTTAAGAAGACTAAGACGGAAGGCAATGTTGCTGAAGACACAAGGGAGCGCAAAAATAAGAAACGGACAGTTGTACCTTATGTTCACAAGACTTCCCACAACTTAAAGAAGGTTGTGAAACGGTATGGAGTTGAGACAGCGTTCTCGGCTCCCGGCAAGCTCGCTGGGCTATGCTCGCGCATAGAAAGAAGCAAAAGTAACTTCCAAGGGTGCGGAACTAAGCACTCCTTTTCCCACGTAGCTTGCAGTGTTGGAGTAGTATACCAGATACCTCTATCATGCGGCAAAGTTTACATTGGCCAAACAGGAAGGTGTGTGAATGTGCGCTTGCGTGAGCACGAATTGTCTATTAGAAATAAAACGAATGGGCACCTGCCTGTCCACTGCCTGGCGTGCACGTGCAAGCCGATCATGAAGGAAACAAAGATTTTGTGCCGCTGCCGAGATAGCCGAGCCAGAGAGCTACTCGAGGCGTACCATATTAAAAGGAAGGGACAACAATGTGTCAGTGACACCTCAGTTTATTTACATACCAGTGAGATTAGGTTTATTGACGAGCGTAGGTAGGTCGCGTTTCGCATATACAAGGTTTTACTTTTCTTTTACCTTTCCTTTTTTTCGCGCACGCGCAGTGGTGTATGTCGGGTGTGTATTTATATGTGTACCTTGTGGAATAAACTTCAGTTGCAAGTCTGCGCCCGTCCTTGTCCCTCGCTGTCTTTGTGGTTCGTTTGCTCGCGCAGTTAAAACAATGTTCACTATCGAAGTCGTAGGCGTGCATACATCTTTAGTACACCTCCATGGGCACATTGCGGATCCGCATGAAAAGAGGCACAGATGTCGGAACGTACATGGCGAGGAATAACTAGGAATTATTTACGGCCATCAGGTAAGTAGTTGCGGCGGCACAGGAGCCCTTCGCGGAAGGCAAAGTGGCGAGCAGTGCGCCGAAGCGAGCGGTCGGTGGTGCGTAGTGACGGTTGAGATATATAGTCTAGAAGAGAGGCTATCCAAGGATCCCGGCATTGCTCAGCTGGCATGTCGGCGACTGTAAGAGACGAAGAATCGTAGCTGGAGACAGGAGTACCACGCTCATCGGGGAAGGGCGATCAGTCACGACGTCGAATGGACGGCCATATAAGTAAGGTCGAAATTTGGTAATTGCCCAAACGACCGCAAGACATTCTTTTGCAGTGACAGAATAGTTCGTTTCCGCTTTGGTGAGAGTGCGGCTGGCGTAAGAGCCGACGTACACTTCGAAGCGAAACATACGCTGGGCAAGAATAGCACCGAGGCCTACTCCGCTAGCGTCCGTGTGAATTTCTGTAGGAGCGTCGGGGTCAAAGTAGCGTAGAATAGGTGGGGATATCAGGAGATAGCGTAATATGGCGAACGCGTCGTCGCAAGCGTTAGACAATACCGAGATGCCTTGGCTGTTGGCAAGCAGCTGCGTTAAGGGGGTGAATATGGACGCGAAATTACGCATGAATCGGCGAGAGTAGGAACACAGGCCTATGCAGCCATGGAGTTTTTTCAGCGTAGACGGCCTCGGAAACTCGGCGACGGCGCGAAGCTTTGCAGAGTCGGTAAGGACACCGTCCTTGCTGACAACATCACCTAAGATAGCAAGCCTGCGGGCGGCACAGTGGCACTTCTTCAAATTAAGCTGCAGTCCAGCGTATGAAAGGCAAGTCAGGTCGCTTGCGAGGCGGGTCAGATGTGAGTCCAAGTTCCTCGAAAAGACGACGACGTCGTTCAGGTAACAAATACTCTTGTACCATTTGAGCCCTCTAAGAATTCGGTCCATGAGATGCTGGAAGGCGGCAAGCGCATTACAAAGGCCAAACGGCATCACGTTAAACTCATATACACCGTCAGGAGTTGCAAACGCAGTCTTGGGACGGGCAGTTTCAGTCATAGGTACTGGCCAGTACCCTGATCGAATGTCTAAAGAGGAAAAGAACTCGGCTCCTTGCAAGCAGTCGAGCGCGTCGTCGATTCTGGGCAGCGGATAAACATCATTTCGTGTGTTCTTGTTAAGGCGCCTGTAATCAACGCAAAATCTGATACTACCATCCTTTTTCTTCACCAACACAACGAGGAAACCCAAGGGCTGTGTGAGAGCTGAATAACGCCACGATGAAGCATGGCGTTGACTTGTTCGTCAATGACACAGCGTTCAGCGTGAGAAACTCGGTATCGACGCTGACGTAGGGGTGCATGAGTGCCGGTGTCAATGTTGTGAACGATGGCAGGTGTGCGGCTCAAGGAAGATTGCGTATTATCGAACGACATCTGAAAGCGGTCGAGGAGCCCCAAGAGTTGGCTACGCTGGGCAGGCAGGAGGTCGGAGTCAATTGACGGAAGGAAGGCATCTAAAGAGGAGGAATCGGAGGTGGTAACAAGAGTAATGCTGTCGACGAGATGATTTAAAGTTTCGTCAGGCAGTTGAGTAGAGCACACGGAATCAATATTGTGAAGCCAACCTCTACATTCACCATGAAATAAGGTGGTAGGGGAAGAAAACCGATTCGTGACATAAATGGCGTTGCACGAGTTTCCGACTGCGAGAACTGCAAAAGGGAGGAGGAAGTTTTTGCGAGAGGTGAAGACTTCGGAGGGCGCAAATAGGGTGGTGTAAGAGCGAGCATAGCCGCAAGGAAGTGGCACAAAAACAGAAGACAAAGGAGGTACGTGTGTCAGTGTCCGCGGTGGCTTGTCAGATGGGGTGTCAGACATCAGCGATAACTCAAGTTCGGCGCGTGCACAGTCAACAACGGCACGGTCAGTAGCAAGAAAGTCCCAAGCCAAAATAACATCGCGCGAACATGGTGAAGAAACGAAAATTTCGACTACCTACAAAATGTCCTGAATGACAAGGCGAGCTGTGCATGCCACTGAATGTTGAATGTGGTGCGCGGTTGCGGTACGCAGGGAGACGTCGAAAAGCGTAATTATTATATTTTTAACTTGCGGCACAGTTATCTACTAAGAACAGATCCAGCGGATCCAATATCGACGAGTTCTTGCACAGAAACACCTTCGATATTCATAGTTATTCCGTCCGCAGGTAGAAATCGAGGCCTTGAAGTTGTCGACACGAGCGCAGTACTTGCCTCCGGAACAGCGATGGCTACTTTTCCGCTTGGATGGGCGAGGGACGGCGAACCGCAGAGGAAAGTGAACGGCGACGTGGTGAGGGCGACCGCCGTGTGCCGTAGCCACGTCGATTCGGTGAGCAGGTGTTCATCGTTGAGTAGGAGGAGATCGGGTGCGGTGGCTCAGGACTTAAGTAGCCTTGATTTTCTGCACCCGCACTAGGACGGATGTCATGACGACGACAGAAACGTGCGACATGGCCATGTAGACATAAGAAGTAGCAGATAAGCCTGTTGTCCTGGGTGCGCCAAGGATTAGGGGACGGCGGTGCGGGACGGCGAATAGGTGGCGGGCTCGGGTGGACAGACGCACGGGCAGCGTAGAAGTCATATGCAGGTCGACCAGGATTCGCGCCGAGCGGCATTGCTGCTGACTGCCTGCGTGCGACTTCAGCATAAGTCAGAGGAGCGGAAACAGGCGTATGCTGGGAGGAAGATGGTATCGCCTCATAAATTTGTTCCTCTATGGCTTGCCGTTGCATCGGAGCAAGCGCCTGCGCGGAGTCCAGGACGCAGGCAACAAGGGACCATTGTCGGGCCACTTCTTCTCGGACAAACTACTGGATATGCTGCATTAACATTGTGGTGTCAGTAGAAACGACCCCCACAGTTAATGCTTACATGTTGGCCATGTCAGAGAAATATTAGCTTCGTGGTTGTGGAACCACAGCTGAGCCACACCCGCCAGGTAAAAGCTGACGTTGCTCAGTTTGTCGCCGTCATCGCACTTATTGCGGCCACGTTGTGCGTAATCCGAAAAGATTGACGTACAGACGTGTCTCTGTCTTATTAATCTTTGTAATCGACCCTTCCACTATCCCACAATGTGGGACGATTCTGCACTGCGCAGATAAGCTCATCGTTAAATTCCAGGCGAACTGCCTTTGAAGTCATGGCCATGTCACTAAAACAATGTGTCAAGCCCGCGAACAGGTAAACACGTGCGCGAAAAGCACGTGCCAGCGAGGAAGACGGAAGTGACGGAGGTGTTGGCCAGTGAGCCATGATCGGCTGCCCTTGCTGGCCGCTTCCGGCAGCGTCCCACGACGCGCGTAAAATATCTAGGGACGCCTGATCGGCGGCAGCGACGTATTTCTCGACGCCGGGCGTCTAATGCACGCCATCGAGCGAAAATCGCATACTTGCCGCCAGGGGGCCAGCGAGTCCGTACGCGCTTCGCATCGGCCCTGTACAAACACGGCGATTTCGTTCGAATTTCCACCCACACACAGTGCCCATCTATTCACTACACCGTTCATAAGGATGAGCGCTACCATCTGTTCAAATTTGGTGGCGGTCGGTCCCCCCTAAGCGGTCCCACGGGCCGAAAACCGCCCTTTGCCGATCAGCTGCAGCACTAGGCTTCGCGCCACCGTGCGATAAGCCTAAGCCGCTTCGACCTCCCCTACGTCGACAGTATGGAGGCCCAAATTATCGGAGAGACCATCGACCCAAAGGACTATGATCCCAGGGACTGGAATCATATCCTGAGCTTACCCACCCGTCAGAAAGGAGCACCGAAAATCCAGGACCAGGCGAACGCCGCCACTAGCTCGCGACCTGCGGATTCCGTACACCAAGCGTCCCAGCTGCGCACGACGCGTCTCGCAGCGTGAAGGTCGCAACGCCAGCCGCGTTTGTCTGAGGATACCTACAAGATAGTGTTTCGTTCAACCGGGGGACTTACCTTAACCGACCTTCAACCGCGCCAGCTTCGCCTGGCCCTGCTAACTGCAGCCAAGGACCTCCAAGCACAAGACGCCACCAGCTTGATTATCCACCCCCTCAACAACACCTGCACAATGAGTACCCCGCATAAAGCCGACGCGCTACGCCTGGACGCCATCCAACAACACCCCATTCGAACCCAAGTGTACGCCGTCACCGCCTACATCGCCACCCCGGATGGTGCAGTAAGGGGAGTAATCACTAACGCCTACTGGGAAGAAACCCCAGCACAGATTCTGGACGACCTCATCACGGGCAACCCTAGCGTCCCCATCATTGATGCACGCCGCATGGGATGGACCCGTTCGATCCTTATCACCTTCTGGACGGGTCCGGTGCCCCGAACCATGTTCTACGGAGGCGGACTCCACAGCTGCAGTTTATACAGAGGAGACCTGGACGTTTGCACAAACTGTAGAAAACCAGGGCATCGCGCGGATGTGTGTACCCTTCAGCGTACGCACAACTGTTCAAGATGCGGTATCCCGCACCCCCGAGAGGACACCCCGACATGCAGCCCAGCCTGCATACTCTGTGGAGGCGCCCACATGGCCGGTACTAAAGGCTGCAATGCGAGAGGACGCCGCTCACCGCCCGCGTCACGGCAACAGCACATCTCCCGCACACCGGAACCAGACGCGGACCACTCCAGCGTCCGTCGCTACAGCACGTCTCGCTCATCGTCTCGTCGCCGCCAGGACCAACAGTCTCCACAGCTTTCCTGGGCGGACAGAGTAGCAGGCAAAAGACTGAACGCTCCCAGCAAGCCCTCAATCCCCCCGCCCACACAGGTGCACCCCCGTGAGCGGGAGCTCCAGGCCCTGCGAGATGAGGTGAGTCGTCTTAGCTCTCTCATCAAGACTCCCACCTTTACCCCTCTACCGCTTCCGCCAATCGCCCCTCCCACCCAACCCACGCCGCTACCTCAAACCCCCACTGAAAATATGGAACAATCCGACTCCCAAACCCCCACCTCTCCCCCACCCAAGAAAAAACGCAGAAGAGAGCACCCACCCGTCACCCAGACCGACCTTCAATCTCTAGAGGCCCGCATGAACCCTAAACTCGCCGAAATGGACGCGCGTCTAGAGGCAAAATTCAATCAGCTTATCGACCACCTGTCTCAACGCTTCGAACAACAAATTGAAGCGGCATTTACGCGCATGGTGCACACCATGCGCGTAAATGCACGGTACGACACCCGCCTTGCACGGTACGACACCAGCCTCCAAACAATCGAGCAGGCCCTTCGCTCGCTGCAGCTCCCCAATCGGCCCTATCAATCCCACCCACCTACCCCACAGAACTCCCTACCCAACCCACCTATACTCACCCCACCCAAGCTGCAGTATGGCGGGGCTACCACCTAATTCCTTATCAATTCTGGAATGGAACTGCCGCCGCTTCCGGGGCAAGCGCGCACCCCTCCAACTCCTCCTCCCCACACTTCCCACGCCCCACATCCTCCTCCTTCAGGACACACATGCCCCGCCACACTTCCCAGCAACACATCCGCTCACTCGGATGCAACGAATACACCTCGGACTTCCACACTCATACATCGCTCCATTACACACCAAACGCATCAGATCACCTCCGAGACGCCCTGTGTGATCACAGAAATCATACAACATACACACTCCACACCATCTATTTTTATTGCAAACATATACCACCCACCATCTCATCCGATGGCTTTATTGGAAACGCTACTGCGAGATCTCCATCGTATTGCAGGCAAGCATCCGTTGATAATCGGAGGGACTTCAACTGTCAGCATACTGACTGGGGCTACCGCACCACCACGGGACGAGGACGACTCTGGTCCTTGGTACAAGAGCTCCGCCTCACAATACACAACAACTTTAACACCCCCACGAGAATTGGCAACAGTTTCAGCGCGGACACCAGCCCGGACTTGACACTGAGCCACAAGCTTGCGGGTATTACGTGGAACACAAGACATTTCACATTAGGGAGCGATCATAACATCATCTACGTTACAGTACCCTACAAACAAAGAACGACCCTTCAGCTAACACACAAACTCACCAACTGGGATGCAGTCCGCGCCGCACGGGTGGCCCTTCCTGACGCTCCCATTACAGACATCGACCAGTGGGTGGCATCACTCATGAACGATGCCTCCGCACAAACTCGAACCCTTGACACCACACCAGATACGCCCGCCCTTGACACTCACCTGGCGCACCTATGGGAGGCCCACCATAGCATCCTAGAGCGTGGAAAGGGCAAAAGCTCAACCGGACCATTAAAAAGCGGCTAGCCGCACTGCAAACAAAAATTACTGAGCGCTCTAAGGAGCTCTGCCGATCCAACTGGGGACAGATTTGCGATAGTATGGCTGGCAATCTGTCCTCCAAGCGCAGTTGGCACCTCCTCCGTCACTTAATTGACCCCACGCAATCTAGAACAGCCACACAACACGCCACATGCCTTATACACAAGACCAACCTTTCTCCCGACGCACTCATCGACATACTTAGGAACACACATACAACTCCCGGTACCTCAAACCCCCTGCCCCCCTATGCAGGCACCCCGAATGCCAATGTCGACGCGGAGATTACGGAAGCAGAAGTCAGAACGGCCCTCCTGACTCTCCGCTCTAACTCCACTCCAGGAGTTGACCGTATCTCCAATAGCATGCTCCGCAATTTGGACGATCAGTCGATTGCCCAGCTCACGGAGTACTTCAACACATGCTGGCAGGAGAGCACCCTTCCGCAATCCTGGCGTCACGCCAAAATCTTATTCAAAGCCAAGCCCCACAAACCCCTTACACCTGCAAATCTTCGCCCCATCTCCCTAACCTCATGCCTGGGCAAGCTTTTGGAGCATGTCGCATTCGCCCGATTCCCCCAACACATGGAGGAGCAAGACCTCTACCCGCACAGCATGGTGGGCTTCCGTCCCCACCTGTCGGCACAGGACGCCATGCTCCAGCTCACACAGGATATTTTCGATCCCCTCAAACCGAGCCACACAAAAGCCGTCCTCGCCTTCGATCTCTCCAAGGCCTTTGATCGCCTAGATGATCGAGCGATAATGGCGGCGCTCTCTCCTTTGAACACAGGTGAACGTATGTACACCTATATTCATGCATTCCTTACTAACCGCACAGCCGAAATTCACTTTGGTCCCCGCATATCCCGCCCATACACCCTTAGTGGTATTGGCACCCCCCAGGGATCTGTCCTCTCCCCTTTTTTCTTCAATGTCACTCTCATTCCCCTAAAATCCCCTTTCCCGCAAACTACAAACCAACCCTCACCTTCGGCACACACACTATGCTGATGATATCACTCTATGGACATCCCATGGCAGAGATGGAGACATAGAGAATAATCTGCAGTCGGCAGCTACCCTCACCCAAACACATGCGTGGAGTATCGGACTCTCATGCCCTCCGGAGAAGTCGGAGCTCCTCATACTCCGCCCCACAACCCAAAACTGCCCCCCCCCCCCCTATAACCGTGACACTGGGAAACCGGTACATCCCTGAGGTACACACTCTCCGGGTACTGGGCCTCCACATCCAAAATAACGGGAAAAACACTCTCAACATCCACAAACTCAAGCGGACGGCGGTGTCGATATCCCACCTAATCCGCCGAGTTTCTGCACACCACCGGGGTATGAAGGAGCATGACCTGTGTCGTCTCATTCATGCCTTCGTTCTCAGCCGCTTTCTCTTCACGCTCCCCTACCTTAAACTCCAAGGCAGAGAAATCTCCACCCTAGACAGCAGCATTTAAGACAGCACTACACCTACCTCTAAATACCTCCACCGAAAAACTCCTCCAGCTAGGCCTACATAACACGATAGGTGAGCTTATTGAGGCCCACAGACAGACACAATACATACGTCTCGCGGGAACCACCACCGGCAGACACATCCTGCACACCCTCGACATCAGGATACCAGCCACGGTTCCCACACAGCTCCAGGTCCCCCACCACATTCACCGCGAACTTATTAAACCTCTCCCTAAAAACATGCACCCCACCTACCACGAACCCCCCCCCCCCCCCCCCGCAGAGTCGCGCACGGGCGCTCCACAAACACTATGGCGCGGAACCGGATGCTGTGTGAGTGGATGCCACATGCACAGGTGAGGACGCGGTTGTTGCCATCACGAACCCCTCCCCTCCAACCGATTACCACCCATCGCATATCCCCAACTGCCACTTCGGAGGAGGCTGAAGAGGCCGCCATTGCCCTAGGTATTACGTGCACGGAGGCCCGGTATATATTATCGGACTCTAAAACTGCGGTACTAAATTTTGCTCACGGGAGAGTTCACGTCCCTGCATTTCACATACTGAACTCCCTCGCTGCACACCCGCCCCGCCACCTGGTGCTCATATGGGTGCCTGCCCACTCCGGGAATCCTGGAAACGAGGCTGCAAACGCTTTTGCCCGAGGTTCTCTCAAGCGGGCACCGGTGGCCTCCGATCCAGGGTTCTCACGGGAGCGCATGCATTCATGCAGTCAACTGCAGCAAGCCTGCAAAGCCGAGCGTCGGCTCAACCCCCCACCCCATCTCTCCCTCGACAATTATCACCAGACACTTTGGAGGCGGCTCCAAACACGCACCTTACCCTACCCTTATATACGCTCGCGCTATCACCACGTCCACACCGGCCCCTCCTGTACCCTCTGCCACCACCCCAAAGCCACTCTCGATCACATCGTTTTCCTTTGCCCGGCGGATCCTCCCCCGCGAGGCCTGGAGCACCTCACTACTTGGGGTGCTTGGGAGACCCTACTGCGCTCCGAGGGCCCGGCCAAGCAAGCCATCGCCACAGACCGGGCTGCCAGCGTCATGAGCCTCCGGGACATGAACGTTTGAGTGCAGTGGGGCCGTGCGGGGTCCCAAGGACCTGCGTGTCCGCAACTCCACTGTGTGCAATAAAGTTATCACCCCCACCACCCGGCGTGAGAACGCTCGATGTATCCCCGCCTTTACGCTGTAATTTTTAACATGAAATATTGTAACCACATCTATGCGCGTCATTCATGTTGCGTGGCTCACGTGACCCGCCTGCCTCTGCAATGCCTACAAGCTGTCGGAATGAAATAACTTACACGAAATGTGGACACAGCACGACTGCAGATACTTCCGCAAGCTTATACCAGCGACACTTTAACAAAATATGTCCTAATAAGGGATGGTAATACGTGCCCGCAGCACGTCAGGGTGACGAGCGTCATCGCAATTAAGCAGAAACGATTCAATTCGAGTTCTTGTTGTTCCAGGAACACTGTTGATCCAAAAAGAGAGAAGAGTAGGTACAAAACATTTCTGTGGTCGTCCGGCCCACACCGCGAAGATAATGCCTTGAAGTACAATCAGCTTTGCGACAATGTAAGCGATGATGGTATGATAAGTGATTATTTCTTCGGGACAATGTGAGCGCCATGTGTGTGACACACCACGCTTTCCAAAATCTGGTAGGACTTGTAGATAACACCAGATGGCTTACGGCAGATACGTGCGTTGAGATCTAATAGTTTCAGCTAACGATCGCAACACGTCGAATTTGAATTTTATCAAAGCGCAGTTGCAAACGGTATTTTGAGAACCAATACGATTTCAGGGATGCTTAGCTGTGCGCGAGACGTGGTCTGAGGACAAATTACATAGTTATTCATTGTAAGGTTCGTAACAGCGCAACACGAAACACGGACAAAGCGAACGCAAAAACGTGGACACGGCGCTGACTCTCCACTGACTCTCAACTGACCCTCTCAGCTGAGATTCAGCTACGTGTCGTTGTTTTTACCTTCCTTTTGTCCGTGTTTTGTGTTACGCTGTTACGAACCTAACAATGAATCCTAAGCAACTGGCCCAACTAGCCGTCTTGATGACATAGTGATTTCGACTCACTTTGTAGCAGTACCTCTGGTGTCGATCGACTTTGAGTGGTGTTCAAAAAAACGAGGTGTGCTCCTGGATGCGAACGAAAAAAATTGTGTGATGTGTGTTCCGAAATACCTGATTCACAGTTCCTTATTACTGCTGATTGCCTGTGCTTCGGAAGTCGCGAGCATAAAAAACAATGGTGAATATGATTTGGAGCAGAGGGTTGTCCTGTGCTGTATGAATGTGAGAGGATCGAGCTAGAGCATGGTTTCACATTCGTGATGACATTTAAAGTGCCAGAATGAAACATTCGCAACATACTATAGCGCTGAGAGAGATTAAAGCTCCAGCAGGTGGACAGTATCGAATAAACACATTACAGGTTTCGTGCGGCAATGTTTTTTCAGCTGAACTCATGCCAGATGTAATTGCAGATCCGTGGGAGATTCCCTGGAGGGGCATCGGTAGATGATTGGGATTATTATGATCACAGAGGTATTAATTTGCATCTGCGGTTGTTGGAATTGAGGCTCAACTGTCTTAAAAGCAGGACACGTTCCACTCTGGGGGCACTTTTCGTGCAGTGGCTTAGCAGGGCTCAGGAGCTAAGCCTCACCTAGAGTAAGAATTGACACGCGTGCTAAATGGTAAACGATCACGGAAAATCGCCTCTAAAATGCGGGGCAAGCAGGAAGGAGCACAATGATGCTGCCGTCGGTCTGTGCGCTCTTTAGATGTTGTCCCGCCTTTAAGCGCTGCTTTTACGTGGTCATCCAGAGGTCGCATTCTCGATCTCTTTCGGAGGGCCCGCTCTTAGAGCGTACCCACTCGCTACGCTGGGACATACACCCGACTGGCGTTATTTGTCGCCTGTATCCCCTTATGTCTCGAGTGCATTGACGGGATGCCCCACGTTCCAGTAAGGCTGTACGTTGTACCGCGCGAAATTCATCGAATGACGCGACTCGGCCGATGAAAACATAACTTGGGGCCCACGCCCGTACGTCTGCCGCGGAGCCTTCAAAGACGCAACGTGCGAAAGTGACAGTAGGTGGTGCGTTCTACGTTCCAGAGGCGATATTCACAAAACGCTCTTGCGCTACGACTGTTTGTAAGAGAAAATATCAGCCAACGTTCACGCAGGCGTATTATTAGCGAAGGTGGCCAGCTGATGGTAAAGGGCACTTAAGAAAGAAACGCTTTATGAATTCGGCCCCAGTTTCGCCACAGAAGTTAGGCGGGAAAAATGTACAACAACGAAGTGACAGATCTGCGTTTAGAAGTTCTGCTCTCTGGAAGCGGTGAACGCTTCGGTCTCTACGGTGATGGTGGTGGTGAAATCGTTCACGCACTGGTAAATGTTTTTATTAAAAACAACAGAATTAGTATGTCAAATTCTGTATCTTTTGTTTTCTGTTGCCTTCTGTTTTCGTTTAGCTTGTTTTTCTGTGATTTCATTAAAATAATCTGTTTATTTTCTTTCCTTAATTTTACCGCGAAAATTGTTAAGTAGTTTATTTTATATGAAAGTAACATTTACTACCCCACATGACTGCAGCTTTCATGTAGTACGAAATCGTCAAATACCTGCGATGCCGTTGTAACAAATCATACATGTAGAGATAAGCACGCTAGGCAGAACACATGCAATGTGACCGCTGCCAAGACATATGACCTCATGACAGTAGGCGATACGCTACAAGTTAAACTATGCACTCTACGAGTTTATACAACTGTGCTCTGCGTGAAATCACTTGCCCTGATTTGAGCTGCATCTCAGTCAGAAACGAAGACCAATTCACTCGCGCATGCGAGATCTATCAGCATGTAGTTGCGTTGGCGGTGAAACTGCGCACCAATCGTTATCGACGATAGAGAAGAGGCGAACAAGTGTGATTTCATTCGCAGTTTTCCTGACAATTTTTTTTACTTTACCTTATGGGCACTAATTCTGCTAAAATCAAGAAAAATTCTGCCTTCGACCGTAAACAGAAAAAGTTATTTTTTATAATAAAGTTGGCTCTTTCTCTTCAACTGATAAAACGAATTCTGCAGTAGAAATAAGAATTTTCCGTATTTTCTTTGTTTTTCACATATATTTTTTACAGTGTAGTAATAGAGCACGGGAAAATTGCTCTTGTAGGCGAAGAATCATCATGCGAACAGTAGACGCGGACAAGCCGGGACCAGCAGCCATCATGCTCCCTTCCTCGTCTTGTCTTGTCTCGCGCTACCATCCTCATAACCACAGCGTTCGTGACGTGATAGAAGACGGTTCTTCACCTTTCTTTGGACTCTAGCTATGTTGATGGCGTTTACGCCCACCGCGAGCTGAGGCCGACCGGCGCTGTGCCTTGTTCGATGGACGCCGGTTTTCGCGGGGCAGCGAGCCGACAGCCACACTCTGCCCCCGAACCGAGTGCCCCAATGAATGCGCGAAGATGCCACAAGCACATATTACGACGTCGGACGGGGGCCAGGGGCGGCCGATGCCCTCCATCAAGATTATCCAGGGCAACCTCATTCCCACGGGGGTCAGCGTTCAACTGACGGCGCGCCTGTCACCGGGGCGCGCCCGGCTTGGGGGCACGCTTGCCCCTCGGGCGTGCGGGCACGTGTTGTCGCGCCTTTTGCCCTGGATCCGAGGTCAACGGCACACCCGGTCCAGCGGCGCGTCGCCGACCGCTCACGGCATCGATTGAGAAGGCGACGATACGGACGGACCTGGGCCGATCCAGGTACGGCCGCATACGGGCATCACTGATTGCTCTGGCACCTGCTGCAGCGTATGGCGTCGCCGGTTGGATTTCCGCAAAATTTCCAAGCTGATCGAAATGAAAAAATAAGGAAATGCAAATAATTAATGCCAGCACCCACTGTATGCGGAACGTGGTGCAAGTGGGGAGTGCTTGTTTATTTGAGCTTTAATGCGCGGTGTTTTTGCACTTTTCTCCATGAATCTATGCGTGTCACACTGGTTGTACTTCCTCTGAACGCAATATATGTTCATGACGCTGTTCGATCCACATCGTATTGTTACAATCAAGCAATATCAGCCGTAGCAACAATCACCAGAAGAAAAATTTAGTGGCTTTCAGGGTGCGTACACATTGTCTGAAGTGCGGTCACTGCGCGCCGAGTCATATAAAAAACACGACGCATGCCCACAAAACTTCATGGATATTACGGAAACGGGTCTTCAACCGTTTTATCCTCCTTCTGCGGACAGAGGCGAAACTATTGTCCGATGAGTCATTACGCGTCATGGAGTACAGCTCAGTGAACTCCGTGTCACTGCGCAAGCTTCTTCCTTTCCTTTCTCGGAGAGGTCGGCCGCGATAACGCCTGGCCGGAAAGCTTCGCGTCGGTGGCCTCAAGGCAAACAGCGAAGTTCCCAGGAATTTCCCAAAATTTCACACAAAAAAAAACAAAGACGCTGTTCTGCCAACAATGCCCAGAAGTTACAAAATGTCCAATATACATCTGCAGGACCCACGCACCACACAGGTACCACATAATTATCGCTAACGCATTGCCCCGTTACGTGCGCAGTAGGTGAAGTGAAACTTTGGGAGGGCAGACGGTTCTCGGTACATTATTACGCGCGTAATGTAAAGAACTTTGGCCCATCATGCAAATGCATCAGGCACAATATTACTGCAGCGCTTCACACATCCGTATAACAATGAATCCACTAGTGACGTGACATCACGAGCCATTCTTCCTATATATAGTAACAGGCGCTACAGGCCACCGTTCCAAACAAGGTGGAGCTGGAAACGAAGAATGAGAGTTCAATTACAGCGACTTATACCCGTGTCACACGGGCGTTTGGAAGGCCTTCCAACCGATAGTCAGTTGACTCAAAGGTCAAGTTCGAGCTGCCACACGGGCCGTTTCGAAGGCCGTCGAGTCAATAGTCTATCGAGCCAACGGAGCACCTTACAACTCTATCGAAATCTCGACGGCCTTTGAGCAACGGAAGCGGAAACAGCGCGTACATGCCCTCTCGTTCACAGTGTGCTCGTACTCACGGTTAGAAAAAAATATCAAACCAAAATGCTCTAAAAATACTATATATGAGTGTTATTAATTATTCAATAAAGTATTTTTGCCACTTGACATGTGCGAACACACACCAAAACGGCGGCCATCGAGCGGCGAAGCGTTGCCGCAGTTTCCCTACTCGACAACTTGAAAACTAAACATATATGTATGGCGATGTATAAACAAATGTTTGTGTATAAACAAACAAAAGAAATTATAGGGCTTTTAAGAGGTTTTAATGTTGTTTAACTTTTCGTGACATGAAAACGAAAATAAAGATCCGCAGCGCCACACAATATTTTGCGAGAAACGCCTGAACCGCTCAACGGCCTTTCAAAAGTGCCGTGTAGCAGCGCGACAACTCCTTTGAGTCGATAGAGCTGTGGCGTTTCGAAGGCCGTCGACTGGAAGGCCTTCCAAATGTGCCCTTGTGACACAGGTATTATTCCGGCGTGGCCGGCCTATATATAACGCCATTCCTAGGAGCTGTGTTACTCGGTGCGGTGATCGGCGCGATGCCTCATTATATCATGAAATGAAAACATGTATATAGTAGCGTGGTAGTGTGTACGGTAATCGTCGTTGAGTTCTTTTTATAGCTGCCGCACTTGCGGGCATGCACCTGCCTGTCTGTCTTTGTCAATAACTGTCTTCTGGAAAACTTGGGTTGTCCGGGTAGCCCGCGGCCTGATGGGTGCAGCATTGAACTGGTATGGTGACGCAACTGGGTTCAAAACCAACTATCGGGCCAACTTGGGCGACTGAGTATGCCACATTGGATATGTGTCGCTCGTCAATGAACCCTTGGTCCTGCTCAAAATAGCCCCCACACCTGAAAGACACAGATTCGGCTGCACAATACACGTTGGAGCAGGAAGAGGCGCGACTGTCCAGCTCCGAGCTGGCCGACCTGCAATCGCCAATGGACCAGGTTGGACAATGGCCAAAGCCAATGGCGCTCTCGGCTAGGGTTACCTATTGAGAATAATCAATTTTTTATCATTGAAAAAAGTTTATTCTCTCTTTCTCTCTCTCTGACGCCAGCTTGCGTTAGTAGTTAGGTGCCACTTCGAATGTGATGCTCTTTATGAGCCTCTTTCAATCAAATTTGGGTGCCGCGGTACAGGAGTATGTGCATTTCTTCATAGAAAAAGAAAGTATTAACATTTTTTCAGTGCACCGCGGTATCGAAGCCGCTACATATACAGATGTATATTCAATCTTCTTTGAGTATTGAACACGCGCGAATAGCATTAACGTCGACATTCATCGTGAGATTGATTCTGCCGTATTTTACTGCGACAGTTGTTTCGTGCTCGAAATTCTGTTTGTTTTTAGACTGTGTGGTGGAGCGCGAAGCAGGACATGAGGACACAGGAAAAAACCAAGACAAGCGCTTTACTGTTTTTCCTGTCCCGCTTCGCGTGGAACCACACAGTCTAAAATGGAGAACCCACTAGCCCAAACAATCACCCTTCTGTTTGTACTTGGCCGCACGTCCCTCCCTTCAGTTCTGTGGCGCTGACAACGACCGTTGTCGTTGCTGACGCAAACACAACGGCGATTTGATCGCCTCTAGGCCACCTCGTCATCCGCTGGTTAAACATTAGGTTTCTGTTTACCATAATCCCTCAATTGCACCATAATTTCTTATACAGAGGGCGACCCAGCTATCATGCACCAAGATATAAAAACGCGGAAATACCACGTAGTTCTGCAGAACCAAGGAAATGCTGCTTGCTGTCACTTGGAGATGCCCAGATTATCTTTTGCATTGCACCTACTTACATAGTCTGAATCAATTGATAAACTTCTCAAATATTATAACTTGATTAAAAGTGCCAGTGAGAAAATTGTAGAGCAACATGAAAAGCTCCCGATACAGGTTTATGTTGCTCAATTCGTGCTACATATAAGCACTTTTCCGAGCGTGAAAGGAGCCCGCGAATACACGCCAAGTGGCTCGAGCGGCCAGTCGCGTGGCAATTTTGCGTGTATTCGCAGGCTTCGTTTACGTTCGGAAAAACACTTTGATGCAGCACGTATTGAGCAACACCCGCCGCGGTTGCTAGTGGCGAACTGCAAAAACACCCATTAGATTTAGGTGCACGTTAAAGAACAAGCTGGTCTAAATTTCCTCCGCTCCCACTACAGCGTGTTTCATAATGACGTCGTGGTTCTGGCACGTAACACCCCATAATTTAAATTTAACGTACTGAGCTGTATCGGAGTTTTCATGTTGCTCTACAGTTGCCTCAATGATACTTTTCGTCTAATTATAATATTTCAAAAGTTAATAAACTTTTTAGACTGATACCAAATTGGGCAGAATGCAAAAAATAATTTGAGTATCTCCACGCGACGGGGAGCAACATTAGCTCGGCTATGTCCAGCTGCGTGGCATTTGCATATATTAAAATTTTGGTGCATGAAAGTTGGGACACCTTGTATAATGAGTCATTCCATCTCAAGTGCACTAGGTGTTTTTTTGACAGTCTCCGATTCTGCCGGAAAAGATATCGTACTTCTTTAAATCAATGTGACAAGCTATTACAAACGCGGCTTTTTTTCTGAAAAAGCAAATGGCTGACTCCGTGAGGGCGCTTAGAAGGTTGCGCTCACAAGTGAAAGTATGTCGGGAAGAAAAAAATCTACAAAATATATTGCTTTGACCTATTACTGGGATTTTTGTCCATATTTTACAGACGACACTCGTTCACCTCAAAGGTAGTGTATTAGGTTTTGTTTTGTTTTACGTTATTTTTGCACAATTTGCACGTTTTGCACAATCTCAAAGCTGCGCGGGGATCTCTCTGTTTCGCCTTTATTGCAAAGCACGTCGGTCGGCGTTTTAGCCCGGGTCGTTTCGCCTGCTCATTTCATTTTCTTTTCGAAGGGAATTTCTACTTTTGCGATTTCAGACTGATTCGGAATTCGTGGGATCCGCATTTCTGGCCTCCTTCGTCTCGTGAATTGGACGATTTGGGGCCTTCTGGTGTACGTAGGACAAAGGAAACAGGCACCAAAATGCAGCTTCGATTGAAAAATACTAAATATACTCAATATGCATTATCACTTCTCGTACATAGCTCTACGCTAACTTCGTGCGTCTTTTTTTAGTTTCAAGCTTCATTTTCACGCCTGCTTCCTTGTCCTACGTGCACTAAAAGGTCTCAAACGGTTTAATTTACGAAGCGAAATCGGCCAGGAACGAAGGCACCGCGAATTTCAATTCAATGTGGAGTCATCAAAGAATACCTCGTTTTCAAAAAGAAACAGACAGACAGACAAAGAACTTTACTGAGTTCCTGAGAAGCGCCGCCCTTAGAGCAGCACTGCTAGCCGCTCCCACGTTGGGAAGAGGAGGCCTAGCCTCCCCGCCGCACCGTGGTCTTTCTGGGCAGCTCAAACTTGTGGGCGAAAATCGGAACTCTTGATGGCAGAGCTCCACTTCTCCTCGGTGGCTTGATTGGATCCCCGTAATGAGGGGCACCGCCAGGGAATGTGGCCTAAGCTGATAACCAACCCGCAGTCGGGGCAGGTAGACTTGAAGGCGTCCGGAGCAATAATGCTGATGAAAGCTATACTGATATATGACCTACTCTGCAACATGCTGAGTGTGATTGCCTGAAACCAGGATAGTTTACCGTGCGGGGGCGGAAAAACCTGCCTGCCCATTTGCTAGTGCTTGGTGACTTCGTTAAAGGTGAATGAAATTTCTTTAAATTACCCGCACCCATCCTGCAGACCTACGTCATCCCCGGCGCGGAGCTTAGGACGCGCCGGGGAGCCGAAGCGAGGGGAGCCGAGGGGAGCCCTATGGCCGAGCTTAGGGCGCGCGCCCGAGGGTGAGCAGTATCGTTGAGGTTGGTGAGGGAGTCCAGCTGAGAACCGATACGGGCCGGAAGCCAAGTAATGGTGTGCGGGGATATAATATTATTGCCGCGAATTTTAGGAGCTTCGACGGAAATGGAGCCAGAAGGAAAGGCCCTAGCCACCGATCTATTCTGTGTAGATTTGCGATCTACTAACGTCCAGGAGAGCGACAGCTATGGCCGCCGGCACGTCCCTCGAGGGTGTAGAATCTTTGAAAATGCAGAATTGAGGATCGAACCCTTGTGATCGATGACAACGGCAGCGACCATGGTCGAGCGGCCATACTGGGCGGTATCTACAAAGAAAGCCGAGCGAGGTTCGTCCTTAACGTGTCTGAGAAGCGCGATGGCCCTGGCCCTGCGCCTGAACACCTGAACGCCTGAAACGAGCCGGGCTTAAACCCGTGCAGTGAAGGCGAAACAAGATGCCCCGTGCGAGCGTGTGACTGCGCTGGAGGGGGAGGAATAAATTTGATTTTAGTGCAGCAGATTTGTGAGACCTAGGCCTCTTTATCTAGATGACGACCTCGAGCCCTTTAGCCCTGGCGGCACCTTCGGCATGCTGGATTGCCTCGAGTTGGTATTTCGGTGCAGAGCTGAGCCACGTGGTCTCCTACTGTTCTCTGGTCTTTTATTTTACTTTGTGTGGGTGTCCGAGGGCAATCCCAAACCATATGTTGTAGCTAGGTCGTTACTTGACGAAATCTACCTCTATCCGTATGAAGGTCCGGGTAGTAGCGGTGATAGGCCATCGGGTTCGCACATCTATCTGTTTGTAACAGATTGTGCAGCCCTTATGAAAATATGAGATGAGTTTCACATGAAAGTCTGACGAGTTTTGACATCACAGCCATTAGACTTTCTGATGAGTTTCTTTGGAATTTTCTGATGTATTCCTAATGTCATTCTATAACATATTGGCCACCGTCTTTCTGTAGAACTCTTGACGAGTGGTTTTCTTGTGAGCATGAAATGTCTTCCTAATGTGCGCTCCAAAGCAGTTTTCTTGTGACTTTCTCACGTCTTCCTAGCGAATCTCTAATGAGCTTATACATTAGACTGCCGGTGCTCGTATTACTCCTATAACAAAATTAGCCACCACGTGTGGTAACATTTTCTCATGTGTCCCAATGGCAGTCAGACCTTATTTAAATATGTTACCTGTGCGTGACTATCTTTGGTGCTATATATATGCAGCCTGTATGCATGTATGTCCAGTGAAGATGCAGCACTTCTGACATGTACATGGGCCCTACATATGCTGCATGTTAGACATTACTCAACGAAAGAAATTTAACAAAAACATTTATTGGGCATATCAATGCTTCCTTAAATGCAGAAGGAGGTTAAATGAAAGGAAAACACAGTATCAGCCTGGTTACGGATGTGATATCTCCCTTTCATTTAATCTCGCTACTTATCACTGAGGAGAGGCTGTTCTTGAGGTGGAGTGTCGTCACCTTGAGGTAAGTGCATGTGTACCCTGCATGGTAGAAAGGACAGATAATTAACAAAACTTGGCAATCAACCACAGAAATACACACTGTATCACTTGCTGCAGAACGGTCTGGAGACGTTATAGCTAGTTCTGCGAAAAATTTATGTGGTGTCGGTTCACACAAAGTTGAGGAACCACTGTGTGGCCTTTGGGTGCAGCAGTAACTACAGTAAGCAGAAATTGCTCTTGGCTGAACAAATGTGCAACATGGATCAGCTGTGGCGTGTGTACATGTCGTGAACTACTTCAGCTATATCGGTTTCCACTTGACAAAGGACAGCAGTGTCTGTGGATTGCTAGCGTGAATGAGAAATTCTCACTAATTACTTGGCATGGAAATGAGCGTAGGAGTGTGTGTATGGGCAACCCAATGCATCCCAGAGACATCCAAGTGCCAGTCGTTATAGAATATTTGCATCAGCTACGGGCACAGTTCTCATACATTCCAAGCCTACTATGTCATGCATGTGTTGGCCTCCTGAATGATGGCATATATCCCATTCAAGAAATACACAACACCATGTCTGGGGTTTTTTATCATTTACACCCGAGCACTGCTTTCAGAGGGAGGGCACAAGTTGACAAACAAATGCGTAGAAGCATGACAAACAAGCTTGCATATAAATAATTTAATAAATAAGCATGGTGGTTGCGATGCCACGTCATTAGAGAGTATTCCTCTTTGTCATGCAATCATAATGAGCGTCGACTGACACACGTCCCATTTTTGGCTGTGGTATTCTTCACTGATTTTGTTGTATCAGTCGGTTGCCATAGGCGAACGAAACAGATAAACAAGCTAAATCCAGTGCACAGCTTGTCGTGTCAATGCATGGTCAAATAAGACGAGCACACTGGTCCTTTGAGTGAATTATGGTGCTCCCCTAGGCGCATGCTGAGGCACCGGCTAGTCAGCGTGCCCGATGTACATTGGACCAAATATGCACGTGATCAAAAGAGTAGCCTACATTAACCCTGAAGGATACGAGACAAATTTTGGGTATGTTTAACTAAGCAAGCCTCCAATGCCTGGGTGCCTTTGTCAATACACTTGTGGACTGCAATGCACGTATATTTTCAGCAAAAATAAATTAGGCAGCATATGCACAACAGTCATGTTGTATGGTCTCCCTTCCCTCGCTGCGCAAATTTTGCCCTGAAAAGTTACATGAACTGATTGAATTGAAAATTGAATCGAGAAATGCAAGGAGGCAAGCGAGGCTTGCTTGGTTAAAGGTAGCACCAAATTTGTCCAGTGCGTGTCAGAGGCACTGTGCTGTATTCCTTTCACATGTGGTCAAATGTACATAGCGCAGACTGGCTGGTGCCTAAATATGTACCTGTGAGATCACCATATTTCATTCAAAAGACCAGTATGCTCGTCCGACTTGGCCACACATATCTGCAATGGGGCTTCAGGCCAGATTAGGATTGTTTATCTGTTTTCACCCATGGCTGAAAATTGGCAAGAGAAATCAGTCAGGCGCACCACATAAATAACAATTCCCGTTTACTAACAAACTGATAAAAAAACTTGAAGTGGTACAGCGAAAAGCGCTGAGATGCATATATAATAAACACTCCATCACAGACTCACCAACAGCATTACTGAAACGGGCAGAACTCCTAACCATGCATAACAGAGCTAAGCTTGCTAGACTAAAAATCATGTATCTGTTAATACACAATCAACTTAAACTGCCTATTATGAAATACATATCAACGTCCTCGAATAGAATAACTCGCCATAAACACACACACACATTAAGCGAATTTCCATTCCACACTGATATTTTCAAATACTCTTTTTTTCCAAGGGCGACACGCGAATGGAATAATCTTAGCACAAGTACCACTGACAGCTCATCTTTAGATACGTTTGGTACCCTGATTGCGCATCAACTATACGCATTGCAGCAATAATTCTTCACATTATTCACATTATTTACGTAGTTCCTTGTTGCCTTATTATTTTAACGGTGTTTGTGCTTGACTATAATCACGGTAATGATGCAATACATTTCTTTTCTTGTTGGCATTATTGTAACCTTGATTGTTGCACGATTGTTATTACATCAATACTGACCTTGTAACTGGTCTCTGTAACTGCAATTATCTTTGTCATAACCTCTCCGTTCTATTTATTCGCTTGTATAATCCCGTAATCAAATTGTTATATGCCCAAGTTTTTTATTGTACAGTAAAAGCTCGTTAATTCGAACCGCAAGGGGAAGCCGCTTCAGTTCGAATTAACAAAAGTTCGAACTAACGAAAGTGAAGGAGGGCAACAGTATACTGCCATTTGGAAGCAGTAGAGCATGTCAGAAATTTGGCGTGTCAGAAAGTGATGGCGTGTGCCGCAGGCACACGCCATCTTCAAGTCGAAGCTCTGGGTCCGACTGTGCCACACCACCGATATCTACCGAAACGAACGTTAGCCGAGGCTTAACACCATCCCAATGAATCGCGACGGCCGATACCTCCTAAGCTGAAAACAGAGGTGCACAACCGATGAAAACTGCCGAGACAAAGACGCTGAACATGTGAAGGTGGCGAAGATCCTGATTCGTTGGTTCTTGATTGCAAGCGCAGCTATGACGTACTTGATTCGCTGTGTTTTGGAGCTTGCCGTGCCATCTCCGCACAACATTAGCAGCTGTACAAGATTTGCAAAGCCTCCGAGATTCGCAACGGGCAAGAAGTCTCCGAGGTTACGTAGAACGGAGAGGCGGCAGCCGTCGCTGCCTTCTGGCTGACCCCGCGTCGGTTAGATTTTTGTCCGATTTTGCCTTCTCTCGCCGTTCTCTCCGTTTCGGAGGCAATACAGCCTTGTGTGTAGGCAGTAGGCGCGTTTCTCTGGTCGTGTGCCAGGCGAGCGTAGTTCGAATTATCCATGAGGGAACCTTCTCGCGTTCGAATTAACGGACTTTTTTATACATAGACTTCTATGGAGCTTGGCCGGACCAAATCGTACAGTTCGAATTATCCATAAATTCGAATTATTGAAGTTCGAATTAACGAGCTTTCACTGTATAAGATTTAGTAAGTAACACCTTATACCATGTTCCTATGTATAACATACAGCCCTTCCTGTTACAATCCCTGATGGGATTCACAGTATCAATAAATGAAATGAAATGAAAATGAATGAAATAAGTGTGAGCCAGCCCCCATTATCAATGCATGAAGAAAGGCATCCTTTGTAGATTACAAGGGATAGAAATTAGTCTGTGCCTATTTACTTCTTTTTATGCAGACACCATTTACCATGATTTTATGCCTTTGAATTATAACTTCTGCCATCCCTCTCAAATTAACTGGTGCACAACACAAGTGCGCATCCAGTGCTATTTTTGTTAGTCCTTCCAACAACTTAAACAGTCAGTTGTTAGCCAAGGTCATGTTGCATAGTCTCCCTTCTCTCACTGCGTAAATTTTGTCCTGAAATGTTACATGAACTGATTGGTAAATTCAAATGGACACTACAAGTTTCGCCGAGTGGACACAGCTGGTTCTCAGAAATGCACAAAAACAGTGATGGGTATCTGTTGGCATCCTGTAGTGTGTGCAAACTAGCTGTGACATTGCTGCAGTAAACACACTCACAACTGCTACAATGCCTACCAGCATGAATAAGGGCAGCTTGCAAAGAAAAGAATACAAAGAAAGTGAGAGAAAAAATAGAAAGCTTACCAGAAAACACCTCACTACTTAAGTAACTGCAGCACAATGAATACTGGCCTTCCTATTTCATTTCAAGAAATTCTAGTTCATCAAATGTGTATTTGCCAGTGACAGTTATTCTGAGAACAAGACAGACATGATTGTAAATATCAATGTTAAACAATGGTAGGCACACTGCGTGCTTAGACCTGTGACATATATGACACACTACACTTCGAATTCTTACATGGACAAAAACAGCACATGTGTGTATCATAAGCAGAAAGGAAAACAGGGAAATATGGGCTACAGCATAAGAAACAGTTCCAAACAAATAAAACCAAGATAAAAAGAAACATACTGTGTAATAGGCAAAAATAAAATGTACTTGCAGCCAAGCAATTGATGCGAGAAAAATACTAAACGTCAGGACATGCGACGTGTAGTTTTAACAGAACAAGATAATGTGTGCATAATATCTACAAACACAAATAAGCAGCAAGTGGAATGATGCTGCAGAAATATTTAGCCTATTTAGCAAGATGCATTAAGTAATATGTCGATACACTTATCCACTAATGACACCGAGATCCTACTTTTGTGAACACGTACACTTAAAGCATACCTGACATATCCATCCAGATTACACGCCGTGTTGCTGCAGCCATGGCCACGGGTTATGTGGACACTGTTGTGGGTCACGGCTTCACCACTACAAAGAGAATTCTGTGTTAACTTATAGCTGTGGCACAGTAAGACTATCACATAGTGAACACATGCAAGGAGCATGTAAAAACAGTCATGAAAACAATGCCTGCACTGGTGCAGGGTGGCAACAGAGCACAAAGTCAAAGTTACTGATGAATGTCACGATAACAGGGACCCCTTCAACAAGGCAAAATTTCACACGCAGGAGCAGCAGCGCATTACATGAATGTTTGTTTACATAACGATTCTAGAGTTTCTTTCATAACTTTAAGTAACTATCCCTTGTAATGTTTACCTACGTCGAAGTTATGGCAACACCCCTTCAAAACAAACCAGTACTAGTAGCACGCTGTGATTGCTTACATTTTTTTTCCCCAATACTGCTCGTAAATCGAAAACCTTGTAAGCAGAGATTATCTACAACGTCGAATCATTTGTAAGCGAGGAAACGTCATAGCAGTAAGAATCGGTCAAGAGGTAGATGAGTCGTTATCATGCGACTTCAGCAGAAAAACGGGAGCTCACGCACAAGCGCGCATGATGAACACGATTATTTCTGAACGTAATCTTTCTCATCAGAAGAAAACGCTTATCAAGATTTTCAATTCTGCATTATGGCAATTAATTCGCGCAACTAAACTCTGACACCCAGCAAGCATCGGCATAGGTTTCACTGTTGTCGTGGGAGTTCTCTTTCCTACGTTCGCAAGGCACCCTATGCCCACACGAGAAGCACGCACAACACGTGTGTAGTTAGCAAGCACGGTTACTCACCTTTTGAACGGCCCGACGCGGTCGAAAAGCGCCCTACAAGTTGCCAGTGCTTCGATGCTACTCCCAGCAGACATACCGGTGCATAGTGGACGAGCAGTGGCACGCTAACAACACGCATTATTTCTTCGCTACGTCCACCCAACTTTCCACGACAACCAGAGACAAAGGGAACGCACTCGACAGCATGAACATCGTTGGTCCACATTTCGCTGGCGCGCCACGCACACGGCGAGTTTGCAGCGAGACACAAGCTGTCTGTGGCGCTTATGCGCACGCGAACTAAGTCACATTTGGTTACAGCAAACACAAAAACACACGATCTAACAAGCACATTGTTGCAGCTCGCACACCCGACCGACTCGAAAACAGAGCGACAGACTGATCGGATTGGATTGGATAGGAAACGGGACGGTAGGTGGCGCCACGAACAGGTCGGTTGGGTGCAGCCAATGTCTCGGCTAGCGTCATCTGAGGATTTGTGCGGCTGCCTAATTGCGCATAGCTGTTGCAAGACAAAGAGACCCAAAGATAAGTCTATATTGTAAGCTATAGCTTGGCATAGAAAGAAATTCTATAACGCATTTTCAATTTGAATCGCTTCGGCTATCTGCAGCCAGCAAAAGCATGGCCTTCGAGATCTGAAAATGTTAACCCTATAGAAAGCCGTTGCGGTGACGCTATTCGAACGATTTTCACTTCAGTTACCTCTCATAAAAACCATGAATTACGCATTTCGCTGCTCCCCGTGCTACCTGCGCCGTCACTTCAATTTAAATAACTTCCTGCTGTCGTTCACATCAACTATATAGCCTCAGACATCGTTGACGCGATCTCCGAGCGACACATGTGCAGTGTGCGATGTTTTAGTGCCCGTTGCAACAGTGTCAGTCGGAAATCATCAAATCTGCTCGTGTGGCGCAGCTTACACCCCTGTCGTCCGTATCTTGCTTTCGTGTTGGCGTGTTTAACGTGCGCGGGTTGCACTCCTGTCGCTCGTGCCTTCTGTGTTGATCGTGCTACCCGCGAAGATTCCTCGAAAAACCCACATGTCTCGGCAGCGTGCATTTGTCCTATGTGGTATATGCCAGAAGTGTGCGCTGGCGTACCATGTGCGTGCAACCAAGTACTACAGTGCGTTCCAGCAAATAGACGCTGCCGCTTACGCGCAGTTTCTTTTTCTTTTCTTTTTTTCCCCGTCGTGGTTGCTCAGTGGCTATGGTGGTGTTGGGCTGCTGAGCTCGAGGTCGCGGGATCGAATCCCGGCTTCGGCGGCCGCATTTCAATGGGGGCGAAATGCGAAAACACCCGTGTACTTAGATTTAGGTGCACGTTAAGAACCCCAGGTGGTCGAAATTTCCGGAGTCCTCCACTACGGCGTGCCTCATAATCAGAAAGTGGTTTTGGCACGTAAAACCCCATAATTTTTTACGCGCAGTTTTCCATGTCATGATCATGTCAATCTGCAGAATTGTCGGTTTGCCACTTAAAGACTAGTAACACATCCGAGTAATCAAACTGCCCAGAACAAGGCATACGCTATAGTTTGGCACTGTTTACCAAATGTGATAACGGAGTAACAGAATCTTACAGTGCTCTTTAAAAAGGAAAGAAAATGACGTCGTTGTTTTGTGCCTAGCCCTGATATATCGGAAGCGTTTCCAGAGTACTCGGCGCTCACGCTGTGTTATATCGTTTTCTTCATTTTTGTCTCTTAGACTGCCCCCAACGATGAATCAAAACCACTCCCAGCAAAGGCCAAGGGTCCGAGTGTCTTAATTAACTGTATCCTAATTAACGGTACCTTACTTAACATCGTCTTCATTAACACCAATGGTCATGAGTTCGACTCCCACCAATAGTCATGGGTTCGAGTGCTTTCATCAACTGTATCTTAATTAGCTGTACATTAATTAGCATCGCCTTCATTAACGACAACGTTCGTGGGCACAACTCCTACACAAGATCATGGGTTCGAGTGTTTTCATTAACAATATATTAATTAAATATGCCTTAATTAACATAAACTTTACCAACTAAGGCCGTGGGATCGAGTGCCTTAAGTGACTATATTAATTAACAGTACCTTAATTAACATCGCCTTCATTAACAACAAAGGTCGTGGGTTCGATTCCCACCCAAGGTACTGGGTGCGAGTGACTTGACTGTTAGATCTTAATTAACAGTGCATTAATTAGCACCATCATCATTAACAAAAGTCGTGGGTTCGAGTGCCTCAAATAACTGTATCTTAACTGTGCTCAATTAACACCGCCTTCATTAACACCGAAGATCGTGGGTTCGAGTGTCTTAATTGACTATATATTAATTAACATTACCTCAATTAATATCGCCTTCATTAACAACAATGTTCGTGGGTTCGATTCCCACACAAGGTAATGAGTTCGAGTGACTTAATTCCTAGGTCGTAATTAACTGCGCCTTAATTAGCATCGTCATCATTAACAAAGGTCGTGGGTTCGAGTGCCTCAAATAACTGTATCTTAACTACGCCTTAATTAACAGCGCCTTCATTAACACCAAAGGTCGTGGGTACGAGTGTCTTAATTAACGACATAATAATCAGGTGCACATTAATTAACATATTAATTAACATGCTTCGACTTCCACTAAGGGTGGTACGTGCGTTCGAGTGCATTAATTAACTATATCTTCAATAACTGTCTTAATTAACGGTATCTTAATCAACACCAAAGGTCGTGGGTTCGTAGCCTTAATTACCGCCAAAGGTAGTGGGTTTAACTCCCATGAAAGGTAGAGAGTTTGTAACCTCTTTGTACATCGAGTGCTCAGGCCGACAATGCCGGATTTTCCGGCTCATGAGCCATTTAATGCTATCGCATTACAAAGAATTTTTCACGACTTGGCATCGTACACATTCATACGTGATGTACTTTGACATTAGCAATAACACAAAAAAGCTGTATACTCCTCTCATCAGAAATCTTAAGGTGCATTGTCATTTGAGTCTCTGATGTACTTGTGATGCCAAAAAACATTAGACGATGCATTTCTTATGCATGTCTGATGTCACCTTAGGAACACATCACGTCCTCTACAGAAACTCATGGTTCATTTTCATAAGGGAGTTCAACATTTTTTCTCGCTTAAAATAGAATGTATTCCTTTAAATTTTCTAAATCAATTGACAGCAACGAATACTATACAGTGTTCATTAGGCTACATTGTTACTTGGACAGCTACATTTTGAAAATGGAACGTGAAATTGAAACAGAACGTCATCTTTTTTTGCCATGATTTGGAGATAGAGTTTAGGTTTTATTACTTCTTATAGAACTTTTATCATCTGTTAGACACCTATACCATGCCCATGTTGTGAATATATTGCTTACAGAACCATAAGATTTTTCTCTAAAAAATATTACGTGTGGGGCCATTGTCGACTTTTTTTCATGACTAAATATAACGTACGATAAAACAAAACGCAATAAACTGACATAATCATGAAAAAGTGCCGTCTGTAGAATGTAGAAAAAATATTTCGCAGTAATAGGTCAAAGCAATTTATTTTGTACAAATTTCCAGCCCGACGCAGGTTCACTAGCGCGCGCAAGCTTCCAAGTGCCTTCACCGAATCAGAATTCTTTTTTTCAGGAATGAATTGCTTGGATAGTAAAAACTTCCCACATTGACGTAACATGGTACGACTTCTTTCCACCCACCACAATCTGAGATGGTCGACAAACGTCTAGTGCACTAGATGGAATGACCTAATATATATATATATATATATATATATATATATATATATATATATATATATATATATATATATAAACGCAAATGGCCCTTAAACGTGACGCAAAAACGGCGCCGCGGTTGCTCAGTTGGTAAGAGCAGCCTTGATCGAGCATCGCGCGCGTAATGCGAAGACATAGGTTGGTATCCCATCTACGGCCAGTTGCTACTTGATTCACTTTCATTTCCATTAATTCATCATTTCTTTATTTCAATTAGACAAGTAACTTCCCCTATGTTGCCCTTGGTGCCTTGGTTTGTTGGCTTCTTTTGATACGATTAATAAAAATAGGGTCCCTCGGTTCCCTTTCTTCCCGTTCATTACATTGCGAAGGTCTCGAACCAAGCAACATTGATGTTTTCAGGTAGCGTGTGCTTGCTTATTGACCAGTTGCTCTCTTTCAAATAGGTCACGTGCTTCCAACAACCTGCGCCAGAAAGGGTGTTCCACATCCGCCGCCATGGTTTGTGAGTGGTGGCGCTGGCTAACAATCTCGGAGTTAGTTCTTGCAGCAGAAATATATATATCCCTGAAAATGGATTTAGAGGCGGCGCCGTGGTAGGTCAACTGGTAAGAGCATCGTACGCTTAATGATAAGTTTCATTTGTTAATTTTAGGAAGTAAGTACAAGTAATGTATTTGTTTATTTATTTTATTTACACTATGCTCCACAAGCAGGAGAGGGTTTACAAAAGATGCTTTTCAATATATTTTCAAGTGAAACATAAGGTGTGCATTCAACAACACATTCCGGTAAATGATTCCATTGTTTGCTCGTAAGTGTAAAAAATGATTTCTGAAAGATTTTAGTGCGGGCAAAGTATGACTGGACTACTTTAGAATAAAAAATACGCGACGGCCTTTGTGGAGTATGGGTAATATATGTGGCGCTTGCTAAATTTGTTGCATTATAAAACGAGTAAAAAAATTTCAGCTAGGCGATTTTACGACGCACGTGGAGCGGATCCAGTCCAAGTTGGCCTAACACGCCGGAAGCTGATGATGATGTTTTGTAATCGGAGCAAATAAAACCTTGCTGCCAGGCGCTGAATTCGTTCAAGTTCATTAGTTTCCTTATTAATGAACGGGTCCCACACTGTGGGAGCATACTCTAGGACTGGGCGTACGAGGGAACGATAAGCTTGCAGCTTGACTGATGAAGGTGACTTCTTTAGCTCTCTGCGTAGAAAGCAAAGTTTTTCGAAGGCTTTATTGCATATGTTGTTAATATGCGTGTCCCATTTGAGGTTATTCTTAATTGTTATGCCTAATTATTTCACAGAGGTAATAGATTCAAGGTTCTGATTGCCAATGTGGTAAGCGTAAAGTAGTGGTTTTCGTTTCAGTCTTATTCTCGTTGACACTGTTCTGGAAAAGTTTATTTGCACTCCTCTGTCGTCGCACCAGTCCGCGACTTTACAAAGACTATTGTTAAGTGTATCCTGGCATGAAGAACTCCTGACAGCAGAATAAATGACACAATCATCAGCAAACGATTTTACCTTGACATTAGGATCCAAATTTTTAGCAATATCATTTACATAGATAAGAAACAGCAGGGGTCCCAACACTGACCCCTGTGGTGCACCGGAGGAGACAGGCAGGCTATTAGATTTTACACCATCGATTTCCACAAACTGAACATGATTGGCTAAATAAGCTTGAATCCAATGCACTATATTTTCTGTAGTCCGAGTGATTTAAGAATTGCTCTTAGATTTGCATGTGGCACACGGTTAAATGCCTTTGACAACTCTAGAAATATTGCGTCAATATGCAGGCGGTCATCTATGGCACTGGCGAAGTCGTGTACAATGGATAACAATTGAGTTGAGGTGAAAACTTCCTACGAAAGCCATGCTGAAAACCAAGAAAAAAATTATTCGCTTCCAAGTGGTTAGTTATGTTATTCGAGATAATATGCTCCAAGAGCTTACAACATGTGCATATGAGGGAAATAGGTCTGTTATTGTTAGGAATAAGTTTATCACCGGATTTGAAAAAAAAATTATGGGGTTTTACGTGCCAAAACCACTTTCTGATTATGAGGCACGCTGTAGTGGAGGACTCCGGAAATTTCGACCACCTGGGGATCTTTAACGTGCACCTAAATCTAAGTACACGGGTGTTTTCGCATTTCGCCCCCATCGAAATGCGGCCGCCGTGGCCGGGATTCGATCCCGCGACCTCGTGCTCAGCAGCCCAACACCATAGCCACTGAGCAACCACGGCGGGTCACCGGATTTGAACACCGGTATTACTTTGGGGGTGAGCCAGTCTTCTGGTATTGAGCTCTGTTTAAGGGATGCATTGAAAACTAATGTATAGGAATTCAGAAGTTAGTTTGGGGTAGCGTCGAAACAAAGTTGTTAGGCAAGCAGTCGGCTCCAGACTATTTTTTACGACAATATATATATATATATATATATATATATATATATATATATATATATATATATATATATATATATATATTGAAGGACCCAAGTTTCAGTGCACAGACTAGTCACAGCGGCCACGCAAGTCGGGCAACGTGCCTCAGTGGATTTGCGGGGTACAGACCGGCCGGTCGGAGACAGATGACCCTGAGTTCACCGGGAATTAGACTATGCTGTTCCACGGGGAACAATTCGTCTTAGGTGCACATGGAGAAGGCCACGTACTTGCCGCTCTGCGCACCTCTGTAGCATACGGATACAGCCCAGGGATGGAAGAATCCCTCAGTAGGAATGGTCGCGCGTCCGAGGGCGGTCAACAGTTCCTTCAAACGTACTCCAACGTTCCACGAAAAAAGAGCATTTCCAACCATTCTCTACTCAGGTATGGCGACATAGTGCCGCTGTTGATATCGTTCGTCAGATCAGCAAAGGACTTGCTGCCGAGTATGCGTGGAACGCTACGAATAGCAGTGACGCTAGTCTGGACATAGTTTCCCCCAGTGCCAACATGGTGAGCACCCAGAAAGCCGGTGCAAGGCTCCGGTTGTCCAAATATGCCGATGTTGGAGGGTACCGTCTCAGCACCGTGCTGACCAAGTAGATGACAAGGCTGTGCGCGATAAAGCGACGTCGCATGGCCGAGTGCCGAAAGCGGTAACAAGTGACGAAAAATGTTGCCACCAAGCAAAGAGGAACAACGAGAGACAATGGAGAAATAAATCACTGATGCTCTGGAATCGATGAAAGTTAGTTGGATGGATTTTCTGGGAAGGCTCAAAAAGCACAGGGCTGCAGGCGGGTATTGAGCGTACATGATGTTAAGAATGGCGAGCTGCAAGGCAAAATTGCCACCCAATTACGATTAGGGGACAAGACGCGCATCCCCCACTCTCCGTCGCCGTAGCTAGGAGGCGTTCGAAGAAGCGGGCTTTGTGCTGAAAACCGCCTCCCTCCACCAGCCCCATCGCCATTGTGACAGAACGAGTTCGGTGGACGAACAATGGTGCCGGAGGTCTCCAGCGCGGACCTGATCTGCTACGCATGAACAAGCTGCCGCGAGAAAGCCGTTTTATGTTGCTTCCCAGGCCTCGTCCAGACGCAAGACAACGAGCTACCCACGATTGGCGCCGATACTTCCCGGAACGGCACCCCTCCAACGCCGGCGTCGGGCATCGGAATGTGTGTGCCTTTGTGTACGTAAACTGTTCTGCGGAGCGGCGGCAAGTTGGCGATGAGTAAACGAACAGTCGCCGCCTCGTATGGCCGGCGGACCGAGTGTATAAAAACTGTTGTTGTGCGAATGCTGGACACACTTCTCTTGAGCAGTCATGTTAGACTGATACACTTCTCTCGTGCAGTCATGTTGGACTGACACTCTTTTTCTGAAGCAGTCATGTTAGACTGATTTAATTTCTGTAAATAAACCCATATTCCTCGTTCTCGATGAGAAGCAGTTCTCCACTTCATCAACGTCCTCAGCGTAAATAAGTTGGACGACGGCACGGGCCAGCTACCTTCGAATTCATGCCGTACTCCAATCTTGGCAAAGGACCACGGGCGATGGGATTGAGCCCCCAATCCTGACAACTGGCTGACAGCGGTGAGATGGACTTTGCGACATGGTGCTGTATTTGCGGTGAGTGCTTGGTTCTTGCTTTGACTCTCTAGGCTTCATTTTGTGGTTGTTCTGTTTAGAACAGTAGGGAAGCTAGATTGTTGTGTGTTAGCTAGGTTGTGTTTTCCTAGCTAGATTTAGAGAACAGAATCAAGGCAGTAAAGCAGCAGTCATGGAGTTAAGGACACTGCTGAGAGACGAGTTGTTGATTGTTGGTGAGGAACTGGGCCTAGATGTACGCAAGGAAATGCTCAAATCGGAATTATTGGAGCTAATTTCCAATCAGGCCAGTGAGGAAGATATTGAAATGGGAATGGAACTTCTCAAAAAGAGAGAGAAACGGGAAAGAGAAAGAGAAGAACAGGACAGAGAAAAACGAGAGAGAGAGGAACGCGATAAAGATCGCGAGTTAAGAAAAATGCAACTTGAACTTGAAAGCAAACGTTTGGAGTTGTCTCAAGCAAGTGAAGGCGCTCTGGGACGATCAAGTGAGGCAGAATCGTACCGCATAGACAGGCTATTAAAGCCATTTGAGGTCGGGACCGACATAGGCTTGTTCCCAAGCAATTTTGAAAGGACTTGCGAAGAGATGAACTTCGACCCGAGTCAGGCACGTACCCAGGGGGGGGCCCGGGGGGGCCCGGGCCCCCCCCGAAATCAAATGGCATACCCACCCCCCCCCCCCCTCCCCACCCACGCCACCACTCCTCGCACATTCCTAAAGCGCCGCCAGATTAATGTTGAGACTTGGCAGCTGTTCATCGGTCAGCCTTATGCTGCCTTTTTCACTCCTTTTAGATGGCGGTAGTTATCGGCATCTCTTGTAATGTGAAGAACAGTTTTCTCATAGATTCCGCACCCGCGCGATTAACTCGAGATGCGCTCATTTGTCACCATCTATTAAACCATCACGCGCTTAGCTGTTGCTTTTGTTAGTTGAACCTTCTTTGTTTAGGCTGATCCTGGGACCAGGAGAGGGATGCGGCTGTTACTCAGCTGGTCTGTACTCTCATGGAACGAGTTGCGGCCGGAGAAAACGCCAATTGCGTTTAACTTTTCCCTTTGCTTCATTATTTTCTTGGGTTACGGCTCGCACCGACGCTGGCAGATGCCCGGAACCATATACACGTGATATGGGTTAGATAAGGTGGGAAATAAAATGATGTGAAAGAGCGTCCATCATGAAACCCTGCAATAACCCTTAAACCCATAAGCAAGATGACTGTCGCCAGTTACCTCGTCTGTTTTTCCTTAATTGTATAGCACTTCTCGTGCCAAATTGGAAACCGGAAACAAAAATCGCAAGGAGTTGAGAAATTAAGCGATCTACTAAGGGAGAGAGCCAACGCAACAATCAAACTGCAAGCAAAAGCGAATAATAAAAATGTTAGCCGTTCGTTATGAGAATATTTATGGATCAACATCTTTTTAGTTAAAAAGGAAGTAGAGAACACGCCGCCGGAAGTGGTGAATAATTACTTGCTTTGAATGACGCTTCCACAGTTATCGGTCGAGCCGCCTCACGTAGCCACTTCTCTGCTGTGCTTATGTGGGTGTTTTCTAACCTTTCTCGGTGAGCGCAGTACGTCTAGAATCGCAGAGTCCTGCGCTCTACGTGGTTGTGTGGGACTGGCAGCCGCACAGCGTTACACAATTCGCGGAACTGTCAAATCTGATCCACAAGGCGAAAATAACTGATATTCGAAACTATACCTTGTGAAAAACTGAAGAAGCCGTAAAAAATGAACGCAGCCTGAAATCAGTAAAAAAGAAACCTGGCATAGGACAAACCATGATGTATGCACTAAAGGATAAGAGGGATAATATCATAAGCAATCTCGAAGATACAGTAAAAGCAGCGGAAAAATTCTAAGCTGACCTGTATACAGTACCCAGAGGAGTCACGATACCTCACTTAGAAACAGTAATGAACGGGATACAGAAACTCTCCTATAACTAGCGATGAGGCCAGAAGGGCGCTGCAAGACATGAAACGATAAAGAGCGGGAGAAGAAGGTGGAATAACAGTACATTTAATCAAAGATGGAGGAGGCATAATGCTTGGAAAACTGGCGGCTCTTTATACGAAGTGTATATCGACTGCAAGGGTCCCAAAAAACTGGAAGAATGCAGACATTATACTAATCCACAAAAAAGGAGACGTTAAAGAATTGAAAAATTATAGGACCATTAGCTTGCTCCCAGTATTATATAAGATATTTACCAAAATAATCTCCAATAGAATAAGGGCAACACTGGATTTTGTCAACCAAGGGAACAGGCTGGCTTCAGGAAGAGATACCTTACAATGGATCACATCCATGTCATCAATCAGGTTATCGCGAAATCTGCAGAGTACAATAAGCCTCTCTATGTGGCTTATATAGATTACGAAAATGCATTTGATTGAGTAGAGATACCAGCAGTCTAGCTCGAGGCACTACGTAATCAAGGACTACAGAACGCTTACGTAAAAAGCTTGAAAAATATTGCTACATGCGTGTGGTATTTGTTTGTTTGAACGAGGCGCGTAGGCGCCATCACTCCAGAAAAGAGGAGGAACAACGAACTGGGCTCGCGCTGTGAATCTAAGCGGTCAGCGCTGCAACCGTTGTTGTAAATATAATCTGTATATAGTTTCTCGTCTTACTGGCTCGTCCTTCGCGTAAGAATATATACAGAGGTTCTACAGCTACCTTAATTCTACACAAGGAAAGCAGGGAGATACCTATGGGGAAATGGGTCAGGCAGGGAGACACAATTTCTCTAAAGCTATTCACTGCGTGCTTAGAAGAATTCAAGCTATTAAACTGGGAAGGCTTAGGAGTAAAGATCGACGGCAAATATCTCAGCAACCTTCGGTTTGCCGATGACATTGTTCTATTCAACAACAATGCAGACGAGTTACAACAAATGATTGGAGACCTTAACAGAGAGAGTGTAGGAGTGGGGTTGAATATTAATATGCAGAAGATGACGATAATGATAAATAGCCGGGCAAAGGAACAAGAGATCAGGATCGCCAGTAGGCCACTAGAGACTGTGAAAGAGTACGTTTACCTAGGTCAATTAATCACAGGGAACCATGATCATGAGAAGGAAATTCACAGAAGAATAAAAATAGGTTGGATCGCATACGGCAGACATTGCCAGCTCCTGACTGGAAGCTCACCATTATTATTTAAAAGTAAGGTGTGCAATCAGTGCATTTTCCCAGTGCTGACATATGGGGCAGAGACTTGAGAATGAGTTAAGGACCGCGCAAAGAGCGATCGAACGAAGACTGCTAGGCATAATGTTAAGAGAGAGAAAGAGAGCGGTTTGGATCAGAGAGCGAACGGGTATAGACGATATTTTAATTGACATCAAGAGGAGAAAATGTAGCTGGGCAGGTCATGTAATGCGCCGGTTAGATAACCGTTCGACTATTAGGGTTACAGAATGAGTACCAAGAGAAGGAAAACGCAATCGAGGACGACAAAACACTAAGTGGAGCGATGAAATTAGGAAATTCGAGGGCGCTAGTTGGAATTCTTTGGGAATCGCAGGGAGAGGCCTTCGTCCTGCAGTGGACATAAAACATGATGATGATGATGATGATGATGATGATGATGATGATGGAGGTGGTGGGCCCCCCCCGAAAAAAAATCCTGCGTACGTGCCTGACCCGAGTACATGGCCACAGCGGTTGCTGTCTATGTTGCCGTGTGAGGCGGCGGAAGTAATCGCTAGACTGAGTGCACAGGATGCATATGATTATGCAAAAGTTAAGGCTAGTCTCCTGAAGAAATACCGCCTTTCAGCCGAAGCTTTTCGGCAAAGGTTTAGGAGTACAGACAAGAAATACAGCGAGGGCTATCCGGAGTTTGCATATAGCTTAAAGGCAAACCTAGTCGAGTGGCTTAAAAGCGCGGAAGCGTACGACAGCAGAGTCATGATCATTGAATGCATGTGTCTAGAGCAGTTTTACAAAACTATCCCCCAAGCTGTGAAACTGTGGGTGCAAGACAGAGGTAATGTAAACACTGTGGAAAGGGCGGCTGAATTAGCCGAAGAGTACGCAACCCGTAGAAAGTTGAAAGCCGAGGAGGGAAACTGGGACGGTTGAAATGGACCGCGGAAACCATTTCCGTTCAAAAAGGGTGCGCAGACTAGACGATCGGAGCCTGTAGACATGGCGGAAAAGCCCGCAGAAAAGAGCGAGGAGAAACGTAACGGAGAAACCGCACAAAAAGAACAGAAAAGAAAATTCGAATCTTTTAGACCAATTCGCTGTTACAAATGCCACAAACTGGGACATATAGCTGTACACTGCAAGAAGTCTAGCGTAGTGTTTTCCTACGTGGAGGAAAAAGATGAGAATATGGAACTTTTAAGTCCATATCTCCACGACCTGCAAGTTAATGGAAAACCATGCCAAGTGCTAAGAGACAGTGCCGCCACGCTGGACATTGTCCATCCGTCTCACGTGACGGTAGATGGCTTCACCGGAGAAGTAGCATGGATAAAACAGGTTGCCGAAGAACACAGCGTGTGTCTGCCCATGGCCAAAGTCAAAATCAGTGGACCATTCGGGGAGCTAGAGACTAAGGCTGCAGTTTCCAAATTTTTGTCACTGCAGTATCTTTACATCTTTTCGAATCGTTCGAACCAGTTACTGCGTGACAGAGGACTCAAACTGGGAGAGGGCATAGTACAAGCATTGACCCGAGGCCAAGCTCGTAAGATCGCGGCGCTGTCGGCTGAAAATGCTCAAGCACCTCCAGCGGAAGCAGAAAAGGGGATAACTTCAATACCCGAATCCGAGCTAAGCCCGAGGGACAAAAGAACAGTTGAGGAGAGCCTGCCAGCTGACCAGCTCAATGAGAGCGTAGCACTAGAGTGTCAGAGTTCTAGCCTGCAGGAAGAGCAAGCTGACGCACTCACAAGCGAGACAGGGTCGTTATTATCACCGGCTTCAAAGAACTTTGATCAGCTCTTACGTGTGGATAGAGAGTCACTGGCAGCTGAGCAAAAGAATGATGAGAGCTTAGCTAAATTACATGACACAGCTAAAGACGGCATTGCTAGGCGCAACGTGACGATACATGAGAGAGGAGGATTGTTGTATCTGCACTACAGAGATCGAAAGGGTAGGATTTTAGATCATTTATTCGTACCCAGTAAGTATAGGGAGGACCTTTTGGGTCTCTGTCATGGGAATGGGTGGTCCGGCCACCTAGGCATAAACAAATCAAAGGAAAGATTGCTTATGGAATACTACTGGCCTGGCTGTTTCAAAGACGTAGAAAACTTTGTAAGATCATGCGACGCCTGCCAGCGTTCTGGTAAACCAGGAGAGACATGGAAAGCTCCACTGAAGGTAGTGCCCTTAATAACAGAGCCTTTCAGACGACTTGTAATAGACACGGTAGGGCCTCTTCCAAAAACAAAATCGGGCTACAGGTACTTGTTTACCATGCTGTGTCCGGCTACCATGTTTCCAGAAGCAATCCCTTTGAAAGAGCTCAGCTCCACCGAAGTAGTAGACGCGCTTTTGACAGTGTTTGCACAAGTTGGGTTTCCAGCCGAAATTCAGGCAGATCAAGGGTCAGTATTCACGAGCGCACTGACTTCCACATTCTTGCAGAAGTGTGGGGTAAAGTTAATACACAGTTCTGTCTATCACCCTCAGTCAAACAGTGTAGAGAAGTGGCATTCGGTGCTTAAGCGAGTTTTGCGTGCGCTCTGTTACGAGCACAAGGAGGACTGGGAGAACTGTCTGCCGGCAACTTTGTTTGCTTTGCGAACGGTTCCATATGAAGAGACAGGGTTCTCACCAGCAGAACTAGTGTATGGGAGGACACTCTGTTCTCCACTGAGAATGTTAAGAGAGACGTGCGAGGAAAGAGGGTAGAGTCCAGGAGTGATTGAATACGTGCTAAATTTACTGGAACGGCTAAGCGCAACCCAAGAAGTAGTCGGAAAGAACATGGCAATAGCTCAAAAGAACGCCAAAGTCGACAAGAATGCGAGGCTTCGTACGTTTAAAGCCGGCTTAACGATGAAAGCGGAAAAGTGTAGGTTTGGTTGTTCGCAGGTTACTCATCTGGGCCATGTTGTCGGTCAGGACATGAGACGGCCGGCTGAGCTGAAAATAGCTACGATTGGAGAATTTTCTCAGCCGCGCACGAAAACGGACCTTCGTTCATTTTTGGGACTTGTGGGGTACTATCAACGGTACATTCCGAATTACTCGCGATTGGCAAGTCCATTAACAGACGCCCTCCGAAAGGGAGCACCGAGTAACGTACACTGGGATAAGGACAAAGAGAACGCTTTCCAAAGTTTGAAAACGCTATTGGTTTCTCGTCCTGTGCTTCGCGCGCCAGACTACACAAAGAATTCATAGTTCAATGCGACGCAAACGACAGAGGTATGGGCGTAGTACTTAGTCAGGTCGGCGACGATAACCAGGAGCATCCTATCCTCTATGCCAGCCGTAAACTAAATGAAAGAGAGGAAGCCTACAGCGCTTCAGAGAAGGAATGCGCTTGTTTGGTTTGGGCCGCCCAGAAGTTGCCGTGTTACTTGTACGGAGCGAAGTTCATCTTCGAGACCGACCACTGTCCTCTGACGTGGCTCAATCAAATGTCACACAAAAATGGCCGCTTGCTCCGATGGAGCCTCACTCTCCAAGAGTACAACTTCTCCGTTAGATATAAGAAGGGAAAGTTGCATAGCAATGCGGATGGTTTGAGCAGGCTAATTTGAATTCTGCGTTTGAGGGTCCCGCCTAAATTTTAGGGTTACTAGTGTTAACTTTATTAAGCGAAGAAGATCCCCTCTCATTTAGCAGAATTCCCTCCATGATTGCTGAATTTGTCAGCAGGAATTTGCTTCAGAAATTGGCATAGCGAAATGCAGTTTGTTTTTTCTGCACTTATGTTGTTGTTTTTTTTTTTGAAGCCTAGCGAGTCTAAAGTGAGAGCCAATGCGCATCATCTCGGCGCAGAGCCATGCTGTGGGTTTCATTTTGCAGTTGCCTGTGCTTGTTGGATGTTTTGGGGCGGTGACATCAATGCACAAGTGGTCGCTGCGAGCCAAGACATCAATCCCCCCCTGACCACCAGCCGTTCTCTTCCTGCCTAGCGGTTGTCAGCGCTAGACAGTCGAGATTTTTCGGGCCATGGAGGCGCTGTTAAGAATGGCGATCTGCAAGGCGAAATTGCCACCCAATTACGACTAGGGGACAAGACGCGCATCCCCCACTCTCCGTCGCCGCAGCTAGGAGGCATTCGAAGAAGCGTGCTTGTGCTGAAAACTGCCTCCCTCCACCAGCCCCATCGCCATTGTAACAGGACGAGTTCGGTGGACGAACAATGGTGCCGGAGGTCTCCAGCGCGGACCTGATCTGCTACGCATGAACAAGCTGCCGCGGGAAAGCCGTTTTATGTTGCTTCCCAGGCCTCGTCCAGACGCAAGACAACGAGCTACCCACGATTGGCACCGATACTTGCCGGAACGGCACCCCTCCAACGCCGGCGTCGGGCATCGGAATGTGTGTGCCTTTGTGTACTTAAGCTGTTCTGCGGAGCGGCGGCAAGTTGGCGATGAGTAAACGAACAGACGCCGCCTCGTATGGCCGGCGGACCGAGTGTATAAAAACTGTTGTTGTGCGAATGCTGGACACACTTCTCTTGAGCAGTCATGTTAGACTGATACACTTCTCTCGTGCAGTCATGTTGGACTGACACTCTTTTTCTGAAGCAGTCATGTTAGACTGATTTAATTTCTGTAAATAAACCCATATTCCTCGTTCTCGATGAGAAGCAGTTCTTCACTTCATCAACGTCCTCAGCGTAAATAAGTTGGATGACGGCATGGGCCAGCTACCTTCGAATCCATGCCGTACACCAATCTTGGCAAAGGACCACGGGCGATGGGATTGAGCCCCCAATCCTGACAATGGACAGACCAAACCTCCTTGCTACCGCGTTGCTAACAGGGAGAAGAGTTAAGTCAGCTTGCACCGGTCGCACTTTCTTGAAATTACCATGCACAAGCGTTAGCGTGCTGTTAAGAGACATGTACGCGCTTATCACTGCAAGGGCTTCAAGAGAGTGTTGTGCCTCATACTAACCGCCTCCAAGTGAAGACACCAAAGCTGTACAAGCCTGACATCCGGGAAACATTTTGTGAGGGGCTTGCGATTTGGAAAACAGTTTTCCCGCGGAAACCTTCTCTCGAATGCTGCAATTGCGAAAGCGGTCTGTAAGGGCGTTGAGGCTCTCAGAAGTAATACTTATGACATCACACAGATCTTGCAGAAATTTACGAAGGATTTCTTCGTGCGCTTTTGCCGAAACAAAGAACCGAGCGCGCGTTTTATCTGGCATGAGCGTTTTTAATGTAAAGTATTATGTGCAGAGTATCGCTCGACAGTCAGGGCACAAGCACTTGCATCCGTTCAAACAGAGGCATGGGCCAGAATCAAGCGATACTACGCAACGGTCCGAACTCAACACGCCCTGGCGTATAAACTCAGATGTCGGTTTGGTCAGCGATTATGTGCTCAGAAACTTCATAGGAACTGGTCATTCATGAGTATACCCGGAAACTTCATGCTCGTCCTCTGGAGAGTAAAGCAAGAATAGAGGAGCGGCAGACGCACTTGAATATGCCATTGCGCTAAGCATTAAGGGAAACAGCTCCGACGAAAGATAAGTCGACGAATCGAATTGCCGAAGGACTAGTATCAGCAGCAACAAAAACCTGAAATCGCATAAAAACGTCGGTATCGGAGCAGCGCTATTGTTATGGGCAATTTCTGCTTGTTTTGGTGCTGCGAAAGCACACTACACACTGATTGCCGAGGTGAAAGCTAACTTTGCAAAACACAGTAGACTGAGCTGCTCTCGCGTATCGTATAGTTTCGTATTACACCAGACCGTCTGTTAGATGAAACTAAAGCTGCCATCATTGTGCTTTAGGTGGCGTGTCATTCTGAGTACTACTTTTCTATCAACATCGTAAATGTCCCACTCCACCCCTTTTCGCCACTACTCCGGCAAAAATATTTACGTCACTAATTGTTTGCTGCACACGAAGCCATGTCTAGATTGTTAGCCTCCCTGAAGTACGCGTGTCGGCGTTTCTAAAGCAACCTAAAATATTTATGTGGATCACAAAGTAGGCCCGTTGCTGTGGCAGTGTGCAAAATTCGAGAGCAGCATGGCAGTCTAGAAGCAGTGACCCTTACAGGGTCCAGGAGCAAAATCTTTCTTTAATGGGCACGTATCAAACCTGTGTGCTGCTTTCGCGGTGCTCCGTGATGTCGTTTGGTGTTTGCCTCTCGATGTTGGCAACACAAAGGGTGATTGATCAAGTATAAGCAGACTATTTTTTTCGTTTTATTGCTACAAAAATATCCAGCCTCGGGAACAAGGCAGTACAATGCCGATGGTGAACGAGCATCCTAAGCCGTTCAAGAAAGTGGATGTATGGCGAATCTCTTACGCACTCTAAAGAAGCACAACTGACGTGAGACAAGTACCACCACCACAAGCGCCCACGCATGAAGGACCAACACACTGTGTGCAGACGTACGTCACGCGCGCACGCACGTGTACAGAAGTGCAGCAAACATCCTCATTCGTATAGGCCATCCACCAAGCGTAAGAGCCTTATTGAACTAATTGAATTTTTCAATGTATATTGCGTCAATGTATGTTGCGTGTTTAAGCCTACGGTATAAATGCATTGCTAGTTTCTGTAATAGTATTGTTGAGTTTATACGTAACGAAGTACTATCAACATATATTACTTGCAATATTCACAACAACAAAAATACAGCAGATGTGTGCGACTTTGAAGAATCACGACCCGATTTCCAGAGAAGCCGTTCCTTTCGAACGGCCGCAATAAAAGTTTGAGCTTCTTGTAATTATACCCCATAGTTCAAGTGTGGCCCGTTTATATTTGTGACTCTCCCGCTTGAAAACCAGCCCGCGTGTAATGCTTTGGAGGACTTCTTGTTGGGAATGTTTAAAAAGCCAGTTAGTCATCAACAGCTATGTTACATCGTCATGTCATTTACCATACTTAAGAGGCTTAGAAGGGCTACTTCGTTGCTGGCTTGATGATTTACCATGCTGTCCTTCCTCCTTCCCTGCCCCCACCTGACTCCTGCCCCCACCCGACTCAGTTCCCGCTAGATTTGATATCGGTTGAGTTTACAGTTCTTCAAGGCAACGGCATGAATTCTTGTTTGCCAAACGCATTCACTAAGTTTCAATTCGCTTGCATGCGTAATTTACTGCAAGTGTCATAATTAGTCCTCTGTCTTTGAAGGTTTCCTACATATTGCTCATAGCGCCCCCTATATTTTCGCCAAATATAAGCAATATTCCTTGTTTAGTTCAAAAAGCACATCACCCAAACCAAGGCGGAACGCGATTTGGTGCCTGAATATAGGCAAATAAAAACGATGCCTTAATAACTGTTTGCAACGTTTTTAAGAGGCCCAGGAACGTAAACATTTTGTCACATATTGGAGTTACCATGCCCCATCCCTTTTCCACAATATATAAACCTGTTGCACCCAACAGCCACGTGGGGACATTAGGTACCATAGCTGATAGCGGCCATATCACACGTTCTAACAACTGGATAAGATTTTTTTACAAAGGCTGTGTTTGATAAAACCGCAGTTATCTTCGCACATAAACATTGCACAGCATAGCACAATTTTTCGCTAAATCTAATCTTTTTGGTTCTTACAGCTCTGCCAGGGTAGCGGGCTCAGCCCTTCCCGGCTCGTTAGACACGCTCAACACCATAGAGTGCTTGGGCACGCAATTTATTGAAAAAGCCCCAATTGCTTATCTATTTTGAGCCTCGCCTTCACATCACCCATTAACTTGTTCTTAGTCACCAAACATGACGAAGCGGCCTCCTTTTGTTTAGTGAGGACACCAGACGAAACTAATGTATCCTGCAGGAAAAGTAAAAAGAATAAAAACGATGAAGGTTCAATAGTTATTCGTATCACCGCTGAATGAGCAGAAACGTTAAAACTACGCGACACATTGCACCTAAAATGCTGGCTATTCCTTCAAAGTACAAATATATCTGAAACGCAGAGTTCTCTTGAGACATTAGGAAGCCTAACTAATATCAGCAGCGGGATACTTTCGATGATGATGATGATGATCATCATCATCACCATCAGCTGCAGCAGCAGCCGCAGTTCCTAATTACCCCTGTCCTGCGCCAACCGATTCCCACTAGCGCCCGCGAATTTCCTAATTTCATCGTTCCACCTAGTCTTCTGTCGTCCTCAACTGCTTTTCCCTTTTTTTTTTGTACCCATTCAGTAACCATAATAATCCAAAGGTTATATAACCTGTGCATTACAATGACCTGCTCAGCTTCATCTCTTTTTCTCTTAATGTCAATTACAATATTCGCTATGCCCGTTTGCTCTCTGATCCAAACCACACTCTTTCTATCTTTCAACGTTAAGCCTAGCATTTTTCGTTCCATCGCTTATTGTGCGGTCCGTAACTCGGTGTCAAGTTTCGTTGTCAATCTCCAAGTCTCTGCCCCATAGGTCAGCACCGGTAAAATGCACTGATTGTACACCTTCCTTTACAATGGTAATGGCAAGCTTCCAGTCAGGAGCTTAAAATGCCTGCCATATGCGATCCAACCCATTTTTATTCTTCTATGAATTTCCTTCTCATGATCAGGGTTCCCTGTGATCAATTGGCCTAGATGAACGTACTCCTTCACAGACCCTAGATGCTGAATGGTTATCCTGAACTCTTGTTCCCTTGCCAATCTATTCATCATTATCTTTGTCTTTTGCACCTTTCTATGAGAACGCAGACACCTCATAAATGGACGATATTGTGCGTTGCCAAATCAGCGCTACAGGCGCTAAAATGTTTTTTGAAGAAAAGACCATACTACCTGCTCGTGCTGGAAATCGTCGAACTTCATCACAGTGCCGAGTTAAGTGGCCACGTGATCACCTTTCAATAGGTGCCTAGTAATTGTGGTGTTTTTGGCAATGAACTCGCTGACAGTGAGGCAAGATCGGCCTTCTGAAGGCCGATCTTGCCTCACTGTTTTTTTATGCCACATCCTGAAAGTCCAACAAGGACTAGTAAGGCGTGCACGCAGGGCAGCTACCCTCAGCGGAGCCCTGGACTAGGGGAACCGACCCTGGAGAGAATATGGAAGACTCCATCTGAAGCCGCAAAAATCACTGCAAAATAGAGCGAATAAACGTTTTTCATCATCATCCTCTGATGAAGTACGGATTGCCTACTCGCGACCTGACACCAACTCCATGATCAAGGCGCTCATGCAGGACCCCACAGAGGCTTACAGAGCCCACTATGACAACATTCACAGACGTCTATATATGATTGACCCAGACGGTAAATTCTGTTTGCCCCCGAAGCTTACACGGAGCAAAACATTATTGCTACACAGGATTCGGCTCGGCGTTGCTTTCACCCGTTGCTACGCGCACCTCATCGGCCAGTCGAAGAGCCCTGATTTTGAGCACTGCCAGATGCCTGAAACACTGCAACACGTACTGTGCGACGGCGCAGCATATATGCTGGAGCGAAGGACGTTAAAAAGTTTCCTAGCCAGCGTTGGCAGGCAACCACTGTCGGAGGAAGCTATCCACGGCCCATGGACTGACACTGCAATTTCAATGCGTCCAACAAAACTCTTGTTGAAGTTTCTGCAGGACACCAAGCTCGACGAGCGGCTCTAGCAAGTCAACTATCTCATTTACATAAGCACTCACCACTTCTCTTATCATCATCATCCATCCCAGTACTTTCAATCCCCTTCCCTCTTCCCCAGTGCAGAGTAGCAGACTAGAGCGCACTAGCTCAGGTAGACCTTTCTGTCTTTCTTATCAATAAACTACATTCAATTCGAAATTGTCTTCTGCATATTAATCATCAACCCCACTCTTACACTCTCTATGTTCAGGTCCTCAATCATTTGTTGTAACTCCTCTGCAGTGTTGCTGAATAGAATAATGTCATCGGCAAACTGAAAGTTGCTGAGATATTCGCCGTTGATGCTTACTCCTAAGCCTTCCCAGTTTAATCGCTTGAATACTACATCCAAGCACGCAGTGAATAGCATTGCAGAGATTGTGTGTCCCTGTCTGACCCCTTTCTTTATAGGTATCCTCCTAGTTTTCTTGTGCAGAATTAAGGTACCTGTGGAATCTGTGTAGATATTTTACAAAGTATTTACGTAAGCGATCTGTACTCCTTGATAACTTAATGCCTCTATGACTGCTGGTATCTCTACTGAATCAAATGCCTTTTTGTAATCTATGAAAGCCGTATAGGGATGCTTATTCTACTCTGCGGATTTCTGGATTACCTGATTAATGATATGGATGTGATCAATTGTAGAGTATCCCTTTCTGAAGCCAGCCCAGTGTTGCCCTAACTATGTCGAAGATTATTTTGTTGAATAGTTTATATATTACTGGGAGTAAGCTAACGGGCCTATAATTTTCCAATTATTTAATGTCTTCCTTTTTGTGGATTAGTGTAATCTTTGCATTCATCCAGTTTTCTGGGACCCTTGCAGTCGGTAGACATTTCGTATATAGAGCCACCAGTTCTCCAAGCATTATGTCTCCTCTGTCTTTGATTAAATCGACTGTCATGCCATCTTCTCCTGCTGCACTTCCTCGTTTCATGTCTTGTAAGGCCCTTCTGACCTCATCGCTAGTTAAGGAGGAGTTCCTGAATTCTGTTCATTACTGTTTCTAATGATGGTATTCTGACTCCTCTGGATACTGTATAGGTCAGTATAGAATTCTTCCGCTGCTTTTACTATATCTTCGAGATTGCTGATGATATTGCCCTGCATATCTTTCAGAGCATACGTCTTGGTTTGTCCTAAGCCAACTTTCCTTCTCACTGATTTCATGCTGCGTCCATTTTTAGAGCGCAGCTCTTTGGCGTCCGTTCCTGGGTTTCGCGTCGTCGTCGTCGTCGTCGTCGGCCTCGTAACCAGCTCCGCCCCCCTTTCATCCCCCCAGCGCTAGCAGCGACCGACTGATACCGCTGGATGCCGCTGACGCCGCTAGAGAGTGAAGATAACGTGACTGCATAGAACGCCGTCGCCGCCATGCAGAAAGAGGAGGAAAGGGTCCCCCCCCCCCCCCCTGGTTCTTAGCGCTGCGGAAGCGAGGGTATCATATTGTTTGTGTCGGCATCGGCGGCGTTGTCCCTGAAACCAACTCCGCAGCTGGGGTTGACTCACTATCGGCGTCAGCGGCATCAGTCAGTCGCTGCTATCTCTTCCCTCCTCCCTTTATCGTGTTGTCCGCTTGCTGCACGCGGTTCTGCCCCCATCGTTTGCCGCTGGGTGTACACGCCGCCCCCTTCCCACCTCTTCCTGCGAGTTTCCGGTTGTCAAAGCGCCGGCTCGAACTTTGAAGTTGGCGAACTGTGCGCCGCAAAGTTGCCCAACGGCTTGCTGGTAGTAGCTGCCTACTTCGCCCCTACCGCACTCACGAAAGACGTCGTGCACCTCCTGCAGCTCGCATTAACCGTCCATCGATCCACACCGATGTTAGTAGTGGGGGACTTTAATGTTGACATAAAGACAAACAGCAATTTCCTAACACTTATGCGGGAGAACATCCCGTTCCTCTCGCTCGTAACGCGTCCCACGGCTGTGACAACCTCGCGAGGCACTTGTATAGATCTCGTCTTTGAGAATCAAGCATTGGTGTACCAAGTCGAACATATATCAGTATATTTCTCCGACCACAAAGCTTCCTTCATGACTGTCAAGAACTGTTAGTGGAGTCTTTGTTAAAGGAATACGTGTGAAAAATAAAAAAAAATTCTGTGATAGCGCATACATGTGTTGCTCGATTTCTTTGCCTCAATCTATCGAAAAGGTGAAACAGCTTATTTGCTGCGCTCAAATTTCGCATTAGGAAGTAACGTAATCGTCGGTAATTTTTTACTGCTTCTTCAGTCTTTCTCATGTTATAATGTCGAATATCCCTTATTTTCGTCTTCTTCATCAGTTTTCACAGTTCAGTGAATTCTATCTTATCTCTTGATTTGGACACTTTAATTCTTTGTCGTTTCTTTCTTATGTCCTTTGTTAGCTGGGAGATCTTGCCTACTGCTTGCCTTGGTGCCTTGCCTCCCACTTCAATTGCTGCCTCGAAAGCCAGCCTAGTCACGATTCTATTCATAATCTCTTTGTCATCTTCATCTATCTCTTCTAAGGCAGCATACTTGTTTGCATGTACCAGCCTGAATTCGTCTTCCTTTCCTGTCTTTATGGCCTCTAGGTTGGCCTGTTTCTTCTTGACCAATTTTACTCGTTCTCTCTTCAAATTGAGGTGAATCTTAGCCCTCACTAACCTACGATCACTGCACTTTACCCTACCTATCGCTTCTACATCCTGCATTATTCTGGGATCAGCAGAAAGTAGGAAGTCAATTTCATTTCTTGTTTCACCATTAGGGCTATTCCAGGTAGACGTCTTGGCAGACCTCTACCAGGTAGGTACTTGGCAGACGTCTGCAGTAAGCGGGAAATCACTTAGTAAGCGTGAAATACTTATAGACAAAGACAGAAACCGTTTATTCGCACGTTTTGCAAACCACTCTGCAACTTCCTATTTGGAATTTTTTCCTATCTTCGCTGTTTCAGAAATTGGTTAATTACTGTTGACTAATCATCTGATTAAGCAAAATGCTATATATAGCGTGATGCACTACATATAAATGTTTTTGGTCACGCCGTTTTAGACTGCATCGGCATATCTTTACATTCTGCCTAAAGTTAGCTGAAGCACCCTGTATGAGAAAGGTAGGAAACCGTGGATCTTTGGGCACGTTACGCCAGCGCCTTCTTCGTCACAGCCGTACGACCAATGGCTTTTCCCAACACATCACGCACCTTTTGCTTGCAGGAATCCCAGCTTCCGATTTCAGCTTCATGATTACCGAAGGAAGCTTTTGCTGTCCCTTGTAAGTAAAATATACCATTCGCCAGCATCATCGTATCGTCCCATCGGTTGTTTTTATTTAAACGCTCGTACATGGCAAACCAGTCAAACATGGACGTCATCGGTTCTGCAAAACGTGCCTGGATCTCTTTGCTGCGCAAGGGTTACCGTTGACGTTCCCGCCGGTTACGAAGAGGCCGCTTCTTCTGCCATTGTGGAAAAATCCAAGCCACGTCCGCTGTGGAGCCCCGTCGGACCGGTTTCTTACCCCGTACCTCGACCAAAAACGTCACGCAGATAAACAGTAGGCAAAAATACATTTACATAATCTGTACAGACAAGCCACAGCCAAGGTGGAAGAATAACAAGAACCACGAACGGATTTTACCGATCGTCATTTTGGCCATCCTGCTGAACGCCTTCTTCAAAATGCGGAAATGGCGCGTAACAATATCACGTGAGCGTCAGCTTCACAGCGTGTCATCGACTTCGTAGGGGCAACTTGATTTGAAAATTATAACAGCGCAAACACATGCAACCACACAGGAACAAGCACGAGATACAGCGCTTGTTACTCGTCCTTGTTGCTTTGTGGTTGCATATGTTTGTGCTTATATAATTTTCAAATCAATTATGCACCAACTCGCCCAGAAAGAAGTTTTAATCATGTAGGAGCAAAGGGCGGCGGGATTCATAGACCGCATGCCCGAGCCCCCAAGGTGATCTCAAGTTCGAATATATTCCGCTTCGCTGTTGACTGTCCGAGTGCCCATTGTCGCGACAAGGCTGCTGACACGCCATGCGGTTGTCGCTCCCACGATAACATCAAAACATTGCAAAGGTGTTCCTGCCGAGTACCAGTTAAAAGCTTTCCTGAAATTCTGTTCTTGCGATTCAGAACGCGCCATGAATGGCATCGTTTCTTCCAGCGGCCGCTCAGCTGTGACCGGGTAAAGTCAGTGCCTATAAAAGAAACTTCTTGATCTTCCGCTTGAAAAAAATTCGCAAGGCCTGTTGACCGGACGGCCTAATCGACCTAGCTAGACAGAAATGCCTCACAGGGGCCAAGACAGGAGCGGAAAGGAGAAGGTGGGCGTAAAGGGCTGCTTACGGTAATCCGTCGCGTTGATAGGTTGTCGCATCCATAGAGTTTCCTGCTATAATTACTAGAAAGAACTCTGGCGGTGCAATCGTTCAGCCACCATGGGAATGATGGGTAGTACATGGCTTTGCCTGGTCTTCGCGCTTGAGGATTCAGACGTTCTAGGGACCTTGTTTTTTATGCTTTATCTGCCTTCATCGTCGTATGTTACAGAGCAGTCTATGCTTTTCCAAGTGCAGAAGACTCTGCGAACATGTACAATTAGTACTAATTTCAGCGGATCAGCGTGTCGAGGTGGTTAGATAGAAACACGCCAAGCGTTTGAACGCGCTGGCTTGCCCGCGAGAAATTCACAAGGGCGTTGTATGCCGCTTGTCGGTGCATGCACAGGTGGCGTAATGGTTTCGATATCGGGCGTCGGTGCTACAGGTCGTCTGCTCAAATCCTACGGTTGGACAATATTATTGATGTTTATTTATTTGTTTATTGCACAGTACGTTGTTGCAAATGTGGAGCTTTCAATGCGAGAAGCCGAAACGGTGAATCCACTTGAAGTCAGTAGGATAAAGTTTGAGCAGATCCATATTATACTACCCATCGTCCCGTGCTTGGAGTTCCGTTCATCCTAGCGCCACAGTTCTCCCTAGTGATTATTGTACGACACTCTTTGGTAGCATCGACTGAAAACCGCCGCCTCCCGTCGCTATGTAGTCGGCCTGAAACAAGCTGAGCACCATTTTTGTAGTCTTGCACAAGAGCCTGTATATATATATATATATATATATATATATATATATATATATATATATATATATATATATATATATATATATATATATATATATATATATATATATATATATCACAGTACCGTTAACCGCAAGAGATTACGGGACGCAGGACCTACCATAATTCTGAATTCTGGGCAAACCTGGTCACCAGACCGTCACGTATTAAATGCTCCAGCTTGTAGTACCCCTCGCCACCTACACAATAATTCATTAAATTAGAACTTGCATACTTTAACAATGCAGGAAATCAAATTTGCACGGGAAACCGTATCCCGTAAACTGTTGCTGTCGACTGTACATTAGGCACGGTCTAAAATTGTTTCCCCGTTGTTATGAATGGCCTGCGTGGTGTACAACTCATATCGCGCCGTCAATGCAATGGAGAAAGCACTCACGTTTTAAGTACGCCGAGCCGCCCGCAGCCCTTAAAAGAAACGCCTAGGAGGCCGCAATGGCGAAACGATGTTAGTGCTTGTTAGTGTTGTGCGTTCTGATAGTCTTAGTGTTGTGCGGGCATTCTGGTCTCCTTCCTCTCCCGGTTCCCTGATGTCTGCGTAGGCTCACTAGTGAGGTCTCCTTTCAGTGAGCGGGAGTGTTAAGCGTCGCGTATGCATTCGCTTGTTCTGCTTCACAAGGAAGACCCCGACGGTGTCTGTGTGCGCTTGTGTGTACGTCGGTGCCTTTCCCTTTACTGGGTCACTGACTGTTAAGAATCCGTTGAACTGGCTTGCGTATAGCGAGCGGCGGCGCCAAGCGTGGATAGCTTTCGTTATTTCCTTCTCCTGAGTGAGGGCGTTCCGCACCGTATTCCCTCAAACTTCGGAAAGTAGCCACACGCTTTTAAGAATGCCGCCTCCTCCTCGCGTGCCCTAGCCGAGGCCGACGCCGTGTCGCTATTGGCCTAATGGCATCACGTGAGCCCCCGTGCCGGCTCCGTTTCTTTACAGTTGCGCTCCACCGCCATTTTTGCTTGAGAAGCGTCTACCGACTGGCTAGGGAAAACACGGGCAAGGCGGCAGATGGCAATTCAAGATAAGAAAAACGAGAACAAGGTGAAAGCCGGAGCCAACGTTTCGACAAGTGGGCTTTAGGGTGACGTATACTCTCCCATACCTAAACAACGTCCTATGAAAATGCCACCCAATATTATCATGTAACAAGCGTCTGGGAAAACCGTTCCAGGTGGTACCAAGGGTAACCTATCACCACAGCAGAAACATTAAAGTCATGTTCGTACAGCGAAAATCAGCCAACATCATTCCCCCTTAATAAAAGCGTGCTCTCGCCCCAGTTGCAAGACCTGCAGGCACCTTCAAAGTGACCCTAAAGTTAGAAGAACCGCAAATCGCTACGCAGACGAAGTGAAAACCAGCTTTACTTGCACTAGTCCTGGTGTAACTGATATGGTTGAATATTCCTACGGTAAGAAAATATATATCGGCGAAGCAGAACAATTAGTGAACGTCAGGTTAAACGGATACTACGTGGACACAGCTAAAAGCTTCCCAAAGCCGACGCTAGGCATTTCAAGCAACCAGGCCATAACTTTGATGAACTCAAACTCTACATCCTACAATCATGGTTCCGTTCTGCGCGATACAGCCATTAGAGAGAATCATACCTCATCTGGAGGTTCAAGACTTTGCAACCAATAGGTATCAACGTTTCGAAGGGAGCTTTAGAATCTAATGGCTATGCTAAATTTTCAACTATAGACAACAACACCTAGCTACTTTTATTTCTGATCAAAGGCGCTTTGTTTTGTTCTCTCTCTCTTCAGTTCATTCGTTTTTTTTTATTTGTCTATTTCAAATTTTTTTCCGTAAGCACAATTTTCTGCCGCTCCTTTTATTCTCTCTGTCAGAAAGATGATAGTTCCCTGCCCTCCACAAGACCCGTTAACGCATCCCCCCCTCCCGTCGTCCAGGCCCTTTCCACGAAAAAAAAAGAACTTATATTGTCACACCAAAAGGCTGACACACGACGCTACACCTCACATTCCTCCACCGAAGTTGGATAGCAGACCTTTCCTTTCAATTCTACAGCCTCGCCGCTAACAAATCTACGTTCGTTGCCTCAACCTCCCCCCCCCCCCAACACCACCACCTTATCCCCCTCTCCCCTTCAGAAGAACCGTACCTATATATACTCTCCCGAGGAAAGCACAACTCGCCTTGAAAAATACAAGTCCACTTGTCGAAACGTTGGCTCCGGCTCTCACCTTGTTCTCGTTTTGCTACCCGACTGGCGAGGAGCACATGTTGGTGCCACGGCTCTTCCCTGTTGTTTTTGTTTACGATCGCCTTGAACTAAGTTCAAGGCGTTCGGCAAGTGCGACGTCGCTTAACGGCATTTTCCATCACCATGACCTGCTGCGCCTTCGTATGCCAAAATAGTTTCAGCAAAGGCGAGATCGAAGCTCTTCTCGATACCGCCCGGTAAGCGCGACGGGTTCAGAAAGCCATGATATCATAGACTTGGGAGGCAGAACTTAACGCACAGTTCACACAGCATGTTGCAATTTGCCTGCACGCTTTAACGCGATTCCTACGCGACGTGTACTTTGTTTGCTATATTATAAGCAGTACGTGGTCGCACACGGTGCGCCTAAACTGTTTTGTACGCCAACAGGCTTGAATTCGCGGGCACGCGAGGCTGCCTGCGAAAACGTGAACACGACGCTTTTAAGATTCAGCCCAGTCCTTTTGACGAAATTTGAGGCTCGAGCGTGAAGACTCAACTTCGGAAAGCAACTCTCTGCTTTTTGTGGTTACCTACGGAACTTGTTTAGAGCGAACAGCCTCATTGCCTTTTTTGTTCGTTTTCGTCATTGGCGGTCGCCCGTCGATTTGCGACACAAAGGTAAGACGTGCGTGCTCTCCCGAAACCGAGTTATGAGGCGCGTTCGTCGCTGAACGACAGCTTCATAGGGCTATGAGAGATATGTGCTAATCCACGTGAGGTTCAAAGTGTGTGAAGGTTAAAATGCTACGGTGGAGCACACGCAAAGAAAACGTGCGGTCGCCCACTCGTTCACTGGCTGGTTTAACCATCGTTTGCCTGTTCGTTTAGTCGTTCGCACGCTCGTTCGTTCAACTATTAGTTCGTGCGGCCACTATGTCATTTGTTGTTGGGCATTTAGACTGGTGCGTTTAATTAGCCTATGAGACAACAAATGGTGACAAAATATCAAGTGCACCATTTCGTTTACCGCAGTATCAGCTATTCTTCGCGCAGTAATCACTTCGCTAATGCCGCCTCTCGCAAATGTCATTCCGGAGCGAACGCAACCGCCCTCAATGCATGCATTTTGGTGCAGCTAAGTTCTGGACAAGTGCGTCATTTCGTGAACGGACGAGCTACGTACTGCACGATTGTATGTTATTCGTGATGAGTCACTAAAATGAAAAAAATAATTTACTCAAAGTAAGCTCATTATGCTCTTGTTTGAGCCTGAATGAAGCGCTTTAACCGCGTTCCCAGGTCACGAACGAATACTAAAAAACTGATTTCATTTTCTATGTACGCAGAGTCCCGACTCGATGATCGGCAGCGCGTATTTCTGTCGACTTTCAGGCGCGAGAAACATAACAACATCAGCGCCCACCTTTGAGCCTTTGCGCTTGCTTAGAAGTTTGTCAAGCAGGTACGTTGGCGGCACTGTAGCTTGTAATACTCTATCGAACCTTCAGAGCAGCGATCGTGCCATCTGCCAGCCTTTGGGCGTCATAGCTAATACGCGCCGCGAAATCACATGGTAAGAACGGCGTGGTATATTTAGGTTAATGAGTGCTTGCTGGAGGCCGGAATGTTGGCATTCGATCGTAAACGTGTTACGTACAACCACTCGCAACAAGGTCCTGCGACACGCGCTTGATAAATGTTGGGTACCTAATTGCTCGGAGCAAGAAAGCCAACGCTCCTGCTACGCTCAAACGTTGTAAGCGGCGCCGCGGTCGAGGAGGGAGCGCGAAAGAGAACAGAAATGAGGAGGACTAAAGGCGGAGGAGGGGATTGTGGCTACTTTACGGAGTTTCAGGGGTTTTATTCCGGACTCTATAACAGAGGTCCTTCGCCAACGGACTTCAGCTTTTGTCGTTTGTGTCTTCCGCTTTTGAGCAAGCTTGACTGTGTCTCACTTTCCGTGATGACGCTTGTACGCTTCGTAACGACGTAAAAAAAGCGCTTTGCTACTCGTTACGTCATCGCCGCGTTTTCTGCGTGGCCCCCTGAGGACTCGTGAGCCGCTGCAAACTGCAGTGAGCGGCGCGATCCTGAACACCTGGGTGCACAGTTTGTAACAACTGGTGCCAGCGGTGCGATGCGACAACCACTGGTCAAGCTTCATGTATACCGCTAGACCCACGCTACCTCCACAGCCTTCGTTGCCGTCGTAATACCGTGTACGTAAAGAAGCTTACCACATTTCCTTCACAGTGTAAGCTGTTATGGGCTCATTGTAATAGCCGTTTTGGTTGGCGATGGTGCCTGCCGCATCCGCCGCCTGTGTCCGTAGCATCGTAGCAGCTATCGCCGACAATGAGAAAAAAAAAGATACGCGTTTCCCACCGGGAGTAAACCCGGGCCCGCGGCATGCGAGTCAGCTACTCCACCACTGAGCTACGCCACCTTTTTCTCTTCTTTTTTTACATGGGAGCAGACTATTCAACAAAATAAGAAAAATCAAAGTGCTACAAAACCTTCAGGCGATTGCAAGCACATTCAAAAGTCAGGCAAACACGCGGTAGCTTTCGATAAAGGCATCCCGTTCGGTGCTGTTTCTTGTGCAGCGTACACGCTACGAACGTAGGTAACAGATTCCTGAAAAAACGACCGAGTGCTCCACGGTAGTTCTGTGCGCCTGTCACACATTCTACTCAGATGAAGGCTATGCAGCCCGAGTACCATGAACATGTCACATGGTGAGCCACAGGGATCTTAAAAGGCAGGAAACGAATTATGTATGGTGTGGTATCTAAATCGTTTTTAAGTGTTCTTTGGAGAATGTCCCAGAAGAACACGGCATCCCTACAGTATTCACAAAAGTGATCAATTGTTTCAGCATGTGGACACAACCGGCAGTTAGTCAACCACGGCACGAAACAGCCCCTTTTTTCTAACCAGGTTGTCCAGGAAGGGTTGCCGAATGTAATTTCAAGGAAAAGGTTTTGATCCTTGGAGGAATAACCTTTCGCGAACACGCTTAAGTACGTTTAGGAAATGACATTCCAAATAAGGCACCCGATTATGGGGAACAGGAAACAATGTGTCTATGAGTGCAGCGGAAATTTCTTTGCGGGAGGCAGTGAAAGTATAATCCATACTAAAGCGAGCCTTAAGAAAGTGAAATCCTTCGACAACCCCTTAAAGAAGCCTTAAGGAGCCCGTGGTGCATCTTTGACAGATGACGACACATCTGTTTCTGGAAGATAATTGAATAATCGAAGTTGTAACATCTCTCTTAGAAATTCGTTGTTTACATCACAATAAATGAATACCTGGGACGCAAGTTGCCTAACAAGACGGTGAACTAGGCCAAGGGCCCCACTCTCAAGAGGAAAGAAAAAAAAGGTTGTCACGTCGCATGGCCTCAATACGTGATCACTATACGTATGTAGCAAACACACGATGGAAAGCTTGCAACCGAAGCCGCGAGCAGTGTAATATCTCAAGGACATGCATAAGTCGAGCTACTATGAACACATTTCAAGCTCCAGCTCGAATAAATATCGACTACTGCCGTCCCTGCCAGTTGTTAACCTTACGTTGTACTTATGCAACTTCCGCTGACCAACGTGGATTACTATTGCGATATTGAGAGAGGGGTACATCGAAGAACTTAAAGTCTTGCCTCCCCTGAATATCTGCGAAGTGTGTTGGTATCATACACCATAGACAAAAACAAATCCCCAACCCTTCTAAAAGTTTACGGCTTCACCAGAAGCTGAGCAAAACTTTCGCGTTGTGGCGAGGGCATTCTCTACACTTTTCTTGTCAGCACAAAAGAAGGCTAGGTCATCTGCATAGGAAAGTACGCGGATCTCATTGGATAGCAATTTGAACCCCAATTTGAACCCGTGAAAAGCACGATCCTTGAGAATTCGCGCAGTAAGTGGTTCTAAGTACAAAGCGAATAATAGAGGGGACAAGAGACAACTTTGCCTTGCTGATGCCCGCAGGTAAATAGATTTGGATAGAATACCATTAACTATTAGCCTTGTTGTGCCATTAGCATAACACATAGTGATGCCTTTAAAAAGAAGAGACCCAATATTTGACAAGGATGACCCAACGAATGGCAATGCTGACGTTTTGTACAACGATTTAAAAGAGTACAGTACGGTTAACGATGATTGCGAATAACTTGCGGTTGAGTGTGACGGCCTGCTTCTTGCCGTCCTGTGCCGTCCACCTGCAGGTAGTGTGAATATTTTTTTGCAAGCTGTTGAAAATATCCTGGAGCACAGCTTGTTGGTGAAAGTGCCAGTGTTACTCATTGGTGATTTTAATATTGACTTCCTTCTTGAAAACTCTCATAAATATGATCTACTAGATGTTATTCACTCTTATGGCGGTCGGAATTTAATGGAGGCGCCAAAAAGAATTAATGTCGAAACAAGTACACTGTTAGAGTTTTGTATAACGAACCATTTAAGTGATTAAATGGTCTCAGGCATATTATCTAGCGGCATCACTGACCACTTACCAATCTTTTGCATTAGACTGCGCTCTAACCATCGTAGTGTTTCGCAGAATGGGAAAGAAGCTAGAGCAAGTAGAAAAATAAGTGACAATAACATCACGAACTTCCAGGAGCTTGCAACTAACACAGGTTAGAGTGTAATAGAGAGAGAACAAAATGTTGACCAAGCTTACATTAAATTTTTAGCACTCTTTAAAGAAGTTTACTACACTTGTTTCCCACTAGAAACGCGCAAAACGCACCAAAAAAATTAGGAAGCCCGGATCTCCTACGCAATATATGTACAGAAATTGAACGCTTTAAAAGTTATTTGAAACATTGATTAAATCGAAAGATCCACACGTCCTGCAAGCCTACAAGCAGCTTCGAAATAAAACAAACTCTAAAATGAAGAAGGTTAAATGCGAGTACTATCAGAATAAGTTTACTGCGGCTGCAAACAATCCTTCACTGCTATTGAGAACATTTCGAGAATTAATGACGCGCAACAAAGCGAACTGTCCTCAGTCAATAGTTATCGATGGGATAACATTATCAGGGAAATGCCTAACCAACAAACTTAACTCGCATTTCCAGGTTTCTGCTGCGCAGTGTAGCGATGCTCCTATAGACTGATATGAAGCATACAATAGACGTTTTAATATGCCCACTATATTCCTGTACCCAACAAGCCCAGCCGAGATAGCAGACGTCATATCTACACTAAAGAATAACTGTGCATGCGGAGCGGACGAAACAAGTACAAAGCCTATAAAGAGTGTAGCGCAAGTAATATGTCACCCGCTTTCGCATATCTGCGACCTCGTCTTATCGAGTGGTGAATTTCCCGTGCTCATGAAAATTGCGAGATTAGTGGCACTGCATAAGGGGGGTGCGTTAGATAACGTCAATAATTTCAGACCCATCTCAATCCTCCCGATCTTTTCTAAAATACCCTGAACGCATCTTAAATAAAAGAATAGTTGGGTACTTGACAAAAAACAAAGCAACAGTACCAGCACAATTCAATTTTCAGAAACAAAAATCTACTGAGCAAGCGCTTTTGCATGCGAAAGACCACTTAATTAGGCACTTTGAAAAGCAGACTTACACTATTGGAGTGTTTTTGGATTTCCGAAAGGCTTTCGACTCTATAGATCACGATATGTTGCTTCAAAAGTTACCCTGGTGTGGCATAAGAGGTGTAGCATACGCTTTAATTAAGAACTGCCACAGCTTCCGCAAGCAGTTTGTTTGCCTAAAAGATTCTAAGTCCCAACTTCTTCATTTAAACTGTGGTGTTCCTCAGGGCTCAATGCTATGCCCAACTTTGTTTCTCCTCTATATTAATGATACTATTAACATCTCAAACACACCGTGCATAACTTTGTATGCAGAAAATAACAGACGAAGCCAGAAATTACGCAAACGAGCTGACGCAGCAAAATTGGATACAGTTTTGCACCTCGCTCAAGGGTACCCTGAGTACAGCGCAGACGTGGGCTATACTACGTTGCCTGATCGAGCCCGACAAGGCGAAATCGACAACCAGTCGGACGCTTCTAGAAATCGCTCACAAGTTCCGCGGAAACGACCAGGATCTGATTAACACCCTAAAAACCAGATACCTGGGTAGCGACCCCATACAACCCTGCCTCCTAAGATATGAATGAGAACCAAGACCAGAACTGGACGCTCCCATCACGGAGAAAGAGGTGTATGCCGCGGCACGAGCCTCACAGTGCAACACTGCTCCCGGAGTTGACAAAATCACCAATGTCATGATTAGAAACCTGAGCCCGATGCACATCCAGGACTTGACCAAATACCTAAACGAGGAACACTGGAGCAAAGGCCACGTACCGAACGAGTGGAAACACGTGAAAATCGTGACCATTCCCAAACCCGGCAAGAAGCCCGCGATCGACGCCCTGCGTAGCATCTCGCTGACTTCGTGCCTCGGCAAGCCGTACGAGGGGGTCATCGAAACCCGCCTCCAACATTACATAGAGAACGGTGACTTCTTCCCGCACACCATGCTTGGCTTCAGGCTGGGACTTTCTGCGCACGATGCATTCCTAATTCTAAGGGAAGAAGTTCTCAAGGGCATCCCGATGGGAGGAGAACACCTCCTGCTCGCGCTCGACCTAAAAGGGGCCTTCGATAACATCTCTCACGAGGCCATTCTCAAGCGACTGAACGACATCAGCTGCGGGGAGCGCATCTTTAATTACGTTAAATCGTTCCTGACGGACCGGACGGCAACCATCGGAATAGGCCAGACTCGATCGGATACGATCGACGTGCCGAACAAAGGAACACCACAAGGCGCGTTAATCTCCCCGATTCTCTTCAACGTCGCGATGCTAGCGCTGACCAAAGAACTGCGGAAGATCCCCGACCTAGGTTACGCCCTGTACGCAGACGACATCACGTTCTGGGCCACCAAGGGCTCCCTAGTGCGAAAAGAGGCGAGCCTTCAAGAGGCCACGACGGCCGTGGAGAGATTTGCGGCAGCGAGCGGGATGCGTTGCGCGCCTGAGAAGTCCGAGGTGATCCAGGTGCACGGAGGAGGAATCTATAAGTCCCCCGGCCCTATCGACCTCTATCTTGAGGGCCAGAAGATCACGGAAGGCAATAAGACTAGGATTCTGGGTTTCTGGATCCAGAGCAACCTGAGAGCCTCTCACACCATCCAAACCCTAAGGTCTGCCACCAGCCAGATCTCGCGGATTATAAAGCGAATTACAAGAAGCCGCAAGGGCATGCGAGAAGAGGACACGCTTCGCCTCGTCCAGGCTCTGGTGATCAGCAGAATAACGTATAGCATGCCGTATCCCTATCACTCGCTAAACAAACGCGACCAAGAACAAGTCGATGCCACCATCAGAGACGCGTACAAAACTGCCCTGGGTCTCCCTGTCACCACCTGAAACGAGAAGTTAGCGGCTCTCGGGATCCACAACACCTTCGCTGAGCTGTCGGACGCGGTTATGGCTTCGCAAAAGGCCAGACTACGGAACACTGCGGCGGGCAGAGCCATCCTCCACCGGACCGGAACGGCAACGGAGCTCCGTGCCCTTGATGGGCAACGATCACTCCTGCCTGAGGTCAGAGGCAAGATCAAGGCCAACCCGATACCGAAGCACATGAGTCATGAACTCCATGAAGGATGACGCAAGGCTCGCGTCGACACACAGCGCCGACAATTCAAGGGTGACCCGTACGTAACGTACGTGGACGTGGCGGCGTACCCTGTAGGGGGCCTCGTCGGTGTAGCCGCCGTGAACGGCAGCGACAACTCCTTGACCCTCTCGCCCTCTGTAAAGACAGAGACCCCAGCTTCGGCTCATAGCCGTGGCGCTAGTAATAATGCAAGAAGACAGGGTAGGCAGGGAAGTTCATGTCGTTACCGACTCGCAACAGGCCTGCCGTAACTTTACCAACGGACGAACACCGCTGCTGGCGGCTCAGATTCTAGGCCCGAGGCTGAAAGAATACCATCAAATCACGTGGACGTCGGGCCACGCGGGTCTGGAGGGGAACGAAAGGGCGGACGCTCTAGCTCGAGCGTTAATCAACCGAGCGGGGCAAGACCAATCGTCTCATCAAACCCCACTCTTTCCCTTCATGCCCCTGCCGTCCAATTATTGCGACCGACTCGAGATCCAGCGACTCAACCGCAGGATTTATTCTCCGCCGCACAGGAAGCTCAGCACTGACGAAGCCGTAGCTATCCGACTTATTCAGACCAACACATTTCCAAACCTACACAGATACAGCAAAATGCTCCCACATACATATCGCGGCATCTGCCCCTGGTGCGGCGACACACGCCCTACACTCTTTCACGTATCGTGGGGGTGCGGGGGCAAACCTCAACACTTAAAGACGCCTAGCACGTCATTTGAGCGGTGGGAGGTACAGCTGACCGGCGATACCCTGGCGGGACAAGAAGCTCTGGTCCAGCAAGTACGTCGAGCAGCCATGGCCAGTAGTGTCCTGGAATAAGGACACCACCCACTCGACCTCAAGAGCAACCACCTCGATGGTCCGAGTAAATATTTTCTCTCTCTCTCTTGTATGCAGATAACACCAGCGCTTTCTTCTCTGATCATAACATTTAAGAAGCATTTAACGCTGCCAATAGGTGGATGGGGGACCTCAACTGTTGGCTAAATTCAAACGGAATACAGCTGAACTGCGAAAAAACAAAGTATGTCATATTTAGAACTAAAAGAAAGCAGATGATGGGCCACTACGAGTTGGGGTGCGCATTGGGGGGCGCATTATAGAAAATACGATGTGCGTAAAATTTTTAGGCGTATGGTTTAACGAAAACCTGTATTGGTTCATTCATGTAGAGACCGTCAGAGCCGACATTCGTAGAGCGACGGGAATGATTAACAGGTTAAAGCATTTTATTCCAATGAATTTAAAGAAACAGCTATATTACACACTAATACACACTCGTCTACACTATTCTCTTCTGATCTAGGGAACTACTACCAAAACTTACCTTATGTCACTATACAGGCTGCAAAAAAAGAGCCGTAAGGGCAGTTTAAAACTTACCTGTTCCTGCACATACTAAACTGTTTTTTTGATAAGCTTGGCATACTCCATATAGACCACCTGCTTTTGTATAAATTGTCGCTCGAGGCGTTCCGTCTCCGTCAAGCTGATCACATACAGTTTAATCAGACCTTCGCCACCAAAGAAACGCCGTATAATCTCAGACATGACCCAATCTCTATACCGCTTACTCGCACGAACTACGGGAAACAGGCATTACAATTTCAAATGTCGGCGTTACTAAACAATAATCGCACAATCCTGAAACAATTACAAACCTCGAAATCAAGCTTGAGGTTCAAGAAATCTATTAAAACGTATTTTGTTCACTGCTTTATTGTATAACTTCCTTATGTACCTCAATGTTACCGTTTTGTTTTCCTTTTTTAACATGTTCTGATTGAGATTCGAATTGTTTATCGTTTTGATATGTTAACATATTTTGAAAATTGTAACACTTGTGCTGTTGTTTGCTGAAGAGTGTCAACATGCTTTGGGTGCTGCAGCCTTTGTCAGGCAAGAATACTGCCTTTTGCTGCAGCATGTGAGACAGCTGTATGTTTCAAGCAATAAATAAATGAAAAAAGGGAAAAATGAAACGGCACCGTGATAAACCGTCACCTAGCCTGCTTGAAGTATTAAACTAATTGATGTTTTTCGTTATATCAATATTTATAAATCTCCATAGTTATTTTTTCTCCCGCAAAGACTTTTCTATCTACTGTGCACTACTGGCTACTGAGCACTATTGCGCACTACTGTGCACTATCTACTGTGCCTTACTGTGGACTTGGAGTGGACTTGGTGGCACCGATCAGACGGCCATGCTTATTCCTGCTCTTTGCAGATCGCGCTGTGGCCTAGCGGCCTCACCACCGGGCAGGCCACACATATGCATGCAAACGGAACAATGCCAGTGGCTTCGGATGACAGAGCACCGGACAACAAATCTGCGCAGACTCCGATCACAATCGACGCCCTTCAACTACGCAGCGACCACGTCACGGATGCGGTCACGTCAACCTTATCAGGCACTCGGCAGTATATAAACCCGACCCATGAGCCCATCCGTTTCAGTGGACTTGGTGGCACCGACCGGACGACCATGCCTATTCCTGCTCTCTTCGTTGTGCAAGTCAGTAACTACTCTGTACCCTTTTTACGGGACAATGATGTAACGCTGACGGTGCTTCCAAGTCCACACTTTCTCGCTGTACTGGTTGCTGAGTGCTATGATGTATTTAAGGTATTGCTACTAACATCGGGCTATGTCGAGCTTAACCCCGGTCCGACGTCCGACTCGGAATCGTATACTCTTCCTAACAACGACCTTCTGAAACACATTCTGGAAGAACAATCTGAAACCAACGAAACGTTAAAAGAACTAGTAACTAACTAGAAAAATCTTGAGCGAAGAGTTGACAACATGGAAACTAGGCTTGCCGCAATTGAAAACGACATGGAACGACTGAAGTATTGCGAAGAGAAGTTGGCCTAATGTGAAAATAAATATGACGCTAGGAAAGATAAAATCCAAGATCTTGCATTGAAATTGGACGATTTAAAAAGTAGAAGTCGACGGAACAACTTGATTATTTACGGCGTAACGGAAAAACCTAACGAAGATATAGTTTCACTCGAAAAGATAGTGAGAGAAAACATTTTAAAAGAAACGCTAGGCATTGAAGTGAAAATCCTTGAAAGAACTCACAGGATAGGTACCCGCACAAGTAACTGAGACCACCCGATCATCCTTAGATTGTTTGATTACGCGGAAAAAAACCAAAATCTTTTGCTACAAACTGAAAGGCACGCCATTACCTCTTTACGGATATTTTTCTAAGAGAGTGAGGCAAATGCGCACGCACTTGTGGCATTCAGCGGTAAATGAAAGGTCAAACGGAGCAAAAGTTAGGCTAACATTCGACAAACTGAGAATCGATGAAAAAGTGTATACTTGGGACCCAGTGAAGAGTATTAGGAAAGGGAAGGGAACCGTAGCAGGGGGCGGCAGAAAGTTATGCGGGCGGATGACATTAAGAAGTTTCCAGGGACAACATGGCCACAATTAGTACACGACCGGGGTAGTTGAAGAAGTATGGGAGAGGCCTTTGCCCTGCAGTGGGCGTAAGCAGGCTGATGATGATGATGATGATGATGATGAATATTAGGACTGAATTACCGCGGAAAGCAAGTCTTTCGAAACAGTCCCTTTCCACTTCGACGTCGCTGAAATCCTCTAAAAACAATAACGTCTCAAAATGACACCCCAGTACCAAAACTCTACGAATCCCTTCCCTAAATGCCCGAAGTGTGGTAAATAAATTTGATCAATTAGAAAACCTAATCCTGTCGTATCAACCTCACATTTTAGCAATAACAGAAACGTGGCTTAACCCTGTTGTGGGTGATTCTGAAGTTATTCCTCCGTCAGGCAAACTGTTCCGTAATGACAAAGGATCAAGAGGCGGCGGTGTCGGGATAGCAATTAAAAACAATATAAAGTCACTAGAACTTGATGGTATTCCCGACCATCAAAGTTTATGGTGTAAAATAACGTATTGTAATGAAAACATAACTATAGGGGGCGTTTATCGGCCCCCAAGTGCAGCACCTGGCTTCATCGATCAGATTCATGATTACCTTTCAAAGCATACTAATTCTAGATCAAAATTTATTATTGCCGGGGATGTTAACCTTCCCGGAATAGACTGGAGCAACCGCTCACATGACGGCCGTGATGACGCAAGTTCAGAATCACTGCTAGACCTGGCATTTACGTTTTCACTGAACCAAATGGTAACTGTTATCAGTTACCATACACGGGTCTTATAACCCGTATCACTTTAACATCATCAACCTTACTTGACTTAGTTCTTATAAGTAGTACATTAGAAGGATCTTCCGTGTCCATCGAGAATGGCATTTCAGACCGCAAAGCGCTTATTCTAACCTGTATCATTTCAACGACGCGAAAATACAAAAAACCACAACCTACGTGCTTTAAGGATTATACACGCGCAAATGATCCTGCTGTACTAGGTTTCCTAGAATTCCAGTTTCATTCATTCAGTGAACTAACAAATGTACAAGAACTCTGGACGCGTTTTAGAAATATTGTTAAGTATTGCGAAAACACCTTAATTCCAAATAAAAATAAGCTCGTTAACCGAGAATACCCGTGGATAACCCGTGAAATAATCCAACGAAAAGGAAAAATAAAAAGACGGCGGAAAAAGGAAACCAAGTGCATGTTAGACAATCTTATCGGTACATTCAAACAAAAAATATCGGATGCAAAAGCTTGTTTCTTTGACACTACATTACCTTCGTTTATGACGCATGACCCTCACAAATTCTGGAGATATTTGTCAGATGAACGAGAAAAAATAACGCAAATCGAAATCTCGGATCATGTTATTCAGGATCCTGAACACATTGCTAAAGAGATGAATAACTTCTTTCAGACAGTTTTTACGAAACATGCTACAAATGCAGCTTTAACACCTTACGATGTCAAAATACCAATGGAAGAATTAACTGTAAAAGAAGAGAGCATACTGGCTCTATTGCATAAGCTCGATCTTAAAAAATCTACCGGCCCCGATAAGATTTCTAACTCATTCTTAAGTCGATATGCACGCTGGACATCCAAGTATCTATTTAAAATATTCACTCTTTCTCTTCAAACATCAGTGTCACGAGACGATTGGCGCAAGGCTGGAATAATTTCAATACATAAATCGGGCTCGAAATTAGATTTAAATAACTGCCGCCCAGTGTCATTAACAAGCTCATGTTGCAAAATAATGGAACACGTAATATTTAAGGCCATAATAGCTCACCTAGAAACAAACGAGCTTTATATAAACAACAACATGGTTACCGATCAAGCCTGTCAACTATAACCCAACTAGCTGAGTTAATTCATGACATAGCTAACGTACTTAATAATGATGGCCAATTAGTTGCAGTCTTTTTAGACTTTTCTAAAGCGTTTGACGTAGTTCCGCACCAGGATTTACTCATAAAATTATCGGCTTTTGGTGTTAGTAATAAGATAATCTCCGGGATCAACAGTTTTCTAACCGATCGTAAATAGAGCGTTCCAATCGATAATCATCTTTCACGACCACTCGATGTTTACTCCGGAGTACCTCAAGGATCAGTTCTGGCACCACTTTTGTTCTTGATCTACATCAACGACATCCAATTTTCCATTAAAAACTCAATTCAGATGCGCCTGTTTGCTGATGACTGTGTCCTGTACACTGTCGTACACAACTCAGAAGACCAGATAGAACTTTCCAATTCACTGCTAACAATTTACTCTTGGTGCAACACTTGGGGCCTGAAACTGAACACATCAAAAACACATTACATGTCTTTCCCAGATAAGAAACTCCCACTTAACTTTACATATTCGATCGGAAGGTGAACAATCAACAAAAGCGACCAGGTAAAATACCTAGGCACTAAACTCACGCCTAACCTTAACTGGGAGCGTCATATTTCGGCCATGTGTCAAAACGCCATAGGCAAACAATCCTTTTTAAAAAGGAAACTGCGCGCAGCACCACCACACCTCAAACTAAATGCGTACAAAACACTAATAAGACCATGCCTAGAATACACTGACCTAATCTGGAGCCCTCATCAAAAGTGCCTTATAAATAAAATAGAACGCATACAAAAATTAGCAGTTAGGTTTGTATATTCGGATTACAAAAGGCAGTCCGGTATCTCAGGTCTGCTAGCAAGGGCAAACCTAAAATCGCTCTCGCAGAGAAGAGCAATTTCGCGACCAAAATTAATCTATCAATTATACCATGGTCACTTCCAGATAGCACGTTCTCATTACCTGCAAGATCCTCCAAAACGCTCAACCAGACTAAATCATTCCAAAACAATCTATCTTCCCCCAAGTAGTGTTGATGTTCACAAAATTCCCATTTTCCGTCGGGCATTTTCCAGTGAAAAAGTTAACGATATTGTGCGTTGCAATAACATCGACTCTTTTATTAACCGTATTCTGTCTATTGACTTGTCACTATGAATTTTTATCATTGCATTTCTGTACCACTCCTGCACGGGCTGTGAAGGGCCTGCAGTATATTCAAATAAAAAAAAATCTACCTTGTAGCACCACCTGTGCAACGGTTAGATGGCGTGCCAACTGGTGTAATAATATTCAACTGGAATGCAAAGTGCGCCCGTACAGACGTTACGCAGCGTGCATCTCACATCGCAAGGTAAGTGGCACGATACGATGCCAATGATGATGATGAGGATTTATTGGTACCGCCTTTGAAATGCAGCGGTGATACAGCCACTTAGCCAGGTTAATTTGAGAAGTGGTACGTTACAATGCTAATGATGGTGATGATGATGATTGATTGACATCGCCTTTGAAGTATGGCAGTGATAGTCACCTAGCCAGCTTGATTCAATCAGATAAACAATATTTTTTTTTCTTTCTTGCATTTTTCTATACATTTCCTTAAATTGCTTTTGCTTCCTCAAACCTTCTTTACCTGCTCTGTAGCGCTACCTGTGCACCTGCTGCATGGCGTTCTACCTGGTGTAAAATTTGCCACTAAAATGCCAAATGTGCACGTCCGACGCTACGCGGCGCGCTTATCACATTGCCTGTCTCCTCACGCTCTAGGACGCGTTTATAGGGCGTTTTCCGCTGCATGCTTAGAAAGCGCTGGCATGACTCGGTGGTAGAGCAGCTGATTACAACATTATACAGTGGAGCACCAGCGCCTATCACCCTCTGAACAGAACGAACGTTTCAACCGTACTCTGGGCGACATGCTGTCTATGTATGTCTTCTCGGATCATTCCGACAGGGACATTGTTCGGCCGTTCGTAACATACGCCATACAACACCGCCAAGCAAGCAACTACCGCATTATCTTTGTTTTTCCTTCTATACGGCCGTGAACATTCCTGTATCATTGACGCAACATTTTACAGAAAAGGTGTTAAGGGCTACTTTCCCCACTATCGCGTCCGCGCGCAGAAAAAAATCCGGAGGATAATGCAATGCCCGGCCGACCCGCAGCGGAAGTGACGCAGGCGTTAAGCACTCCCCAAGCGTGAGAAGGATGACACAGCTTCACTGGTGTTTTGCCATACTACGAGCACCACGTGACGACCACCAGGCAACGGGAGCTTCCATACTACATGCACTACGTGGCTACCACGAGGTGACGAGAGCTCCCATTTCTCCGCGACAAATCAAGAATTCGACACGACAGGGGACTTCAAGAACGGCCCAGCCATCTACGCGGCGCCCTGCCATCTCCGCGACGAATCAAGAATTCGACGCGGGCAAGGTCATCACCCTGCTCCGCCTGGTTCCTGCCGACGAGAACTCGCCCAAACCGTTCCTGCCGACGAGGAGTCGCCAAAGAGATTTAAGGGAGAACCGGCCCATTGTGAGCACAGAGAGTCGCTTGCAGCTGCCCACTCGGTCTGATGCGCTCCTACTGCTACCTGTACGCTATCTTCCACTATCAGTAAATATTGTATAAAGTTTTTCGTTTCTTCTTCGTCTACGGAACGTGTCCATTTTTCGTCCTCCACCCCGAAGTCACAACAGTGGATGGCAAGCTGTAGAATTCGAAGCCAGATAACGCCTGCTACACCGCTCAACGACAGCCACGAGGACCACCGGTGTCAGCTACTTTGGAGGGTGTGAGTGCCCGACGTTTGCCTTTCGCATTGCCAGACCTTTGTCGCACACGTAAATGCCAACGACCATTGCTCAAGTATTCTGAAAGGATTGTAGTGGTTTTATCTTAGTTCGCTTCAGGCCTTGCATAGATTTCCGGCTTCGGAAGCGAAGGTAATTTAGAGGCAAAACTGGAGAAGAGCCGTCAGATCACGATGGAAAAGCCCAGGATACAGGACCTTGATGTTTACCAGGAGATGGGCATTTCAGTTGCCGCGGCAATGGAAAAGAAAGCCATTCTGGACGTTATGAGGGCACAGGAGGTGACTGAGTTCGAATAGGTTTGGGGAGAAATCCTTGAGAGGAGGAGCGAAAAAAATGCGCGAAGAGCAACAGAAAAGGCGCGAGGAAGCAGAGGAGAGAAAAAGGCGCGAGGAGCGAGATTATGCTCGTAAAATGAGAGAACTGTAAATAGAGCAAATTCGAATCGGCTCGGCGCGTTCAAGTTCTCTTTCCGGTGGACACGATACGCCTAAACTGACAATACAGGACCTGATGTTACCGTGCAGGATAAGCGGTGATATCACACTTTTTCTCGTCAATTCCGAACGCACGTTTGAAAAGATAGGGCTGGACGAAAGTATTTGGTCTGAGAAACTTCTTTCGGTTATCCCAGGAGAAGCCGCGGAAGTTCTCGCACGCTTGTCTAAAGAAGACTACGAGAACCATGGAAAGGTAAAAGCCGCGCTCCTTCGCAAATACAGCCTCTCTGCCGAGGCATTTCGACAGCGGTTTAGACAGGCAAAAAGGGGCAGCGAGTCGCACACTGAGTTCGCGTACGAGTTAAAGTCTAACTTAAGAGAGCGGCTGAAAAGTGCAGAGGTGAATGGCAACCACGACAAGGTGCATGAATCCATAGCAGTGGAGCAGGTTTACCGAGATCTTCCAGAAGATGTTAGACTTTGGCTGCAGGACAGGCTCCCCGAGGTAGGGCTAGAGAAGGCAGCGCAGCTCGCGGAGGAATATTGCACGCGCCGAAACTTCCAAGGATAACCGATTCAGGAAGATAGGCTAGAAAAAAGGGACTATTCTGGAAAGCGGTTTTCCCCTCGCAACCCAGTTTCGCCGAATAAGAAACTATTCACGAGCGACGAGTTCAGCAAGGGAGTATCGACTAAGGCTGAGGTGGCGAAGGAAGGGCTATCAGAGACAGCCCAGTCGACTGGGGCCGCTAAAGCTTAGGCAGACGTAGAGCGCGCGTTCTACGCCCGGAGTCCAATTATCTGCTTCTGTTGCAGAAAGGAAGGCCATATTTCCTGAAATTGCAAGGAGCAAATCGCGTTCGCCAGCATTAGCCAGTCAGACGAAAATCTGACGCTGCTCGAGCCATATATGCAGGTTGTTGTCGTAGACGGAAAAAGGTGCGGGGCACTTCGCGATTCAGCCGCCACCATTGATGTTACTCATCCGTCCTGTGTTTCTCCCAGAGACTATACAGGGGAATGCGCCTGGATCAGACAAGTCGCAGAAGAACCCAGCGCGTGCTTGCCAATTGACGACTTGCGGGAAAACGAGCGCCGTCTATAGTACATCACCAAAAGCTGCAGCGCTTTGGGTGCGAGGCTATCTGTGTGGAAAACTCGAACTGTTCAGCAAGCAGTGCCATTTGCTTTGTGGACGCGCTTTCCTCGTGTAGGCTTGCAAAATGATTGAAGAAGACCCAGTATCGTTCGCATTTTCGGTGAACGGATGGACCACAGACCTGTCGTAGTGTACAATAAGTAGCGAGTGTTTGGTAATACTTAAACTCAGTTACGCACTCTGTGCGTCAAGCTCATCGTGGACGGGCCCTCAAAGAAGAAGGGTAGTGCGGGCGGCGTGCAATCCATCTATGCGACCAGGTGCGTACACCGTGTCTGCATGATACCATCGAGCCTCGGGCAACATCGCTGGAGCACATTGTGAATGTGTTGCAAGGTAAGAAACTTTTTACTCAGCTGTTTATTGAAAATGCAATATAGCCGAACTGAACCGTTGGGACTTGCCGAATAGCTATCATTTGCAAAGCTCCGAAAATCAGCTAACTCTGATGCAAAGCACAACCTTACCTGTCGCAATATTTGTTACTTTTCAAACTTTCTGGGCATCAGCTTGCCCCAGCTACACTTCATTCCTCCGTCGCCACTGCTGAAGCGGTTATCGCCATGCAGGAAACTAAGTACGGTTTCGGGGAGGCGTTGACCTTTTTCGATGACTCGGGGACAGTTACAATGACTCTGAAATGCTTTGCGCGCAGGAGAGTATCCTGTTTTTAGCACATACATGCATGTTAATGCGGCTTCTCTCTCTCTGATTCTCTATACTATTGCACAGCGCGGCAGTAGCGTGGGAGGCTCACGCTTGCACTAACATCGGTTATTTCCGGGGTTCTAAGCCGCTTACATGACATGATCGATGGTCGTGCGATATGTAATAAATGTCCAGGAGGCTGCTCGGTTGTCAAAGCACTTGGCTCTTCCGTGGTTAAACGGCCGTTGTATGGTGCACGGTCGCGCAATGTGATTAAATAAAAAAAAAAAACGGGAGGACCATATGATTCTCGGGAGCCCCGACTTCGTACGGTTTGTGCACTATGCTTGAGTATGTTAAAGCGCACCGGAAGAAAACGATACGATGCGATGGTAGATCGCACTGAACAATATTTTCAGGTACTATAAATACTTGTTACTTTTCAGGTTGAGTGAGACGTGCCAGAACGTTGCCGGCCTCTTACCGTTGCCGACAAGGGGGCTGTGCGTGGAAAAACAAGCCGTCATGCACGGACTTGCCATGCAAGTGGATTGTTCCTTCAGAAGGTTTGTATCATTCCATACGTGGCAGTAATTAACTTACTGTAATCCAATTACACCAATTTAATTACTTCTCTTGGTTATTTGTAGTGTAAGTCATTACTTTTCTGGTCTAGTAATTTATTAACCTAATTAACTTTTTGTGAGTAATTTGGGAGCGAAAATATTTAATTGCTGCCTAAATTGCTTGTATATCGAGGTTGCACTCCAGCTCTTTGTGGTGTTGGCAAAGATTTGATCTCTTGTTTGCCGGGTTGGGCATATTGAAAACAGGATCGAGCAACGTGAAAAGCCTGGGCCAGTAAGGCAATGAAGTTGAAAACGTAGGGGCGTGTCCAACTGCTTTCAACAGGGGTGTGTTCAACTGCTAAGCTGGATTTGAGAAAAGGGAAATATAGATAGCTTCTGGCGCTTGATGAGGACCCAGACGTACCGACAAGCGATTTAACAACTTTTTAGCTGTACCCAAAACTAAAAAAGCTTTGCACCATACACAATACAGGGTTGCTCCTAAAAAAATATCAGTAGAACGGCTATTTGGCCGTGCAAAGGGCACCCTGTCTTCAAAGCAAGGCAAATATTTAGGCGCTGAATCTGGAACTCGGCTACCCCTGCGATGAAGTAAATTGAGAAATACGAGATGGCTGTAGGAGCTGCATACAGCTTTTTCTGAATATGAAGAGTAATAAGTAATTAAAAAGTAATTGCAATTACCTTCCGAAGGTAATTGTAATATGTCATTGCTCTTTGCGATCATTAATTGGTAATGTAATTTAATTACATTGTCAGAACATTCAGGATAATAATTAGTAATGTACTTTAATTACTTCTTTGAAGTAATTTTGCTATGCATGTATTATTCTGCAAATTTATTTGCTAAATACTTCCTTTAGTTAAGCTTCTGGGTCATGGTTCTTGAAACTGTGAAAATCACTGCACACTTGCATGCTCAACTTGCTACTGGTGCATGTATAACGATAAAACCCTTTGGCGAAAAGCAGTGCATGATTATGGGGCCTGCTTGTTGTCTCTATTTATACCCAAAAAGTGCATAAAAAACTCTGAAATGCTCAATTTTTCATTTCAGCAAGGAAACCAGCAGCAAAACATCCACTGCAGGAAATTCCTTTCCATAGGAACGTTATCAACAAGCCATCATGTCCAAACAGCTACGCGATTACAACCCGAGCCAGAAGGTGACTTCTGATGCTGATATTTCCAAGCTGAAGGCAAGCCTTGTGACTGCGTGCCCAACACTGCATGCAGTGCGATACATGTGCCCCCGCGAAACTCAGCTGGTCACGAAAGCAGCCGCAAATGTACATATGGAAATTGGTGACGAGGAAGATCAGTGGGGCAGTCACGCCACAGAAGTTGTGGCTCTTCACTACGAGTCTTTGAAGGCGACATCAAGTGAGGAAAGACAGCGCATATGCACCCGCACACTTGGACAAGCCAACAACAAGAATTGGTTTGCTGAATGAACAGGCCCCTTGACATCATTATTTAAGAGAATATGTCACGTCGCGAAACCAGAGGGTTTGCTTGGGACCCAAATTACCCAAATGACAAAGCAATGTCAGAAGCAATGGCATATGGGCGGACGCATGAAGACTGTGCAGTGCAGTCTTATGTGCTGCTGATGAAAGCCAGAGTCTACACTGTTGAAGTGAAAAACACAGGGTTGCACGTGCACACTGTAAGATAGGGAGACTGGAGGTAGCAAGGTGGACTAGCTTAATGTGAAGAAAATGCAGCAGCTGTGCACACACAATGATAAATGCAATGCTACGAATTAATAGAGCAGAGTAGCTCAGAAAACAATTTGAGGTTTATAGTATCCTAGCTAAAATGAAAGAGTGCACGTACTGCGAAGGAAACAGCCAAATCATGCGTTCTTGTGATGCTGTATTACTGTTGCTTGTGCACCGTGATGACACGCTGATTAAAAAATCTAGGATTTCACAAGCCATTTGAATGTGTCAGCTGATGTGTGCTCTGTATATGTCACAGGATGTTTTATGTGTATGTCTTAGGGCAGCACAATGACAATATTCCTTGGTGCCATATGTGTGCTTTCTCTGAAGAGACTGAAAATAAAACAACTTGAATTTTACACTGTTTTCATCAATTTATTTCCTCATAAAACAGTAAAATCGCAACACAGTAGTAGCAGCAAAGAAAGAAAAACAGCACTTTGTGCACTGAAACTGTTTTCTGTGCTTATACAATAAGGATAGCAATAGGGGCTTCTTGGTACGGCATATCTTATTTTGTTATAGCGCAAGCTTGACAAGGACAAAAGAAGGCACATCTGACACACACAGCGCTGTGTGTGTCAGATGTGCCTTCTTATGTCCTTGTCAAGCTTGCGCTATAACAAAATAAGATGTGCTTATACAGCCACTTCATCTTTTATGAGTGGATTCCTAAAATTGCTGAGGAAGCAGCACACTTGAAACACGTGGTCAGCAATATCAATCATGGAAATTGGGAATGGCCGGTCAAGTAGACGAAAACTTTTCACGCGTGCAATAGCCCGTTCGACATGGACTCTTGCACGGGCAATGCACCGCGTTTCATGGACTGCAGCTGGTGGCATCTGTTTTTCATGACGCTGACGGAATGGTGGTCGGTACACAGTCACTCCAGGTGGTATGTAGGGGAAGGTGAAACCTTTGTCCACCATGACTGCATCTCCTTCTACTAACTCGTCGAGCAATCCACTGCTTTCCAGGATCGTCGTGTCTGACACTGACCCACCCCAAAGGCGGGAAACAAACGCTATGTATCCATCGGGAGTGCACCCCACAAGCACCTTGTATGTGTTGAAATGTTTGTATGCTGAAAATGTTTGCCTTTGGGCACTTAGCGACGATGGTCGCTGAATTCTCACTTCAGTTGCATCAAGAACCAATCTTGTGTCCGCAAAGTCACGAAATGACTTCGGCAGGTATGGTTGCAAGGCTTCCCGAGAAGGTAGCGTAGTAAGTTTTTTTAGCTCTCGTTGCAGCAGATTCACCCATGTGGTGAAAATGCGGCTAACCTGGCTTTCACATATTAGGAAGTTGCGTGCTAGCTCTACACCACCTATTCCTCTTCTCAGCCTAAGCAATGTCATAAAGAACTCATTTTCCAATTCACTATCTTTTCGACGGCCACGGAGGTTCTTTCCGCCTTTCTGGTTCGAACCCCAGTATGCCATTTCACTAGCAAGGGGTTTTAGGTAGTCCAGTAAGATTTGGAAAACTTCAATGTTTGGAAGTCCAACGTAATGCATGCATTTGCTTGGATCACGCAGTATTTTTACTGTGAGAAGTCTTGACTCTACCCTTTCAAGCTTGTTTTCAAGCCTTAGGTTTCTGTTCTGAAGCTGGATAGCAAGTTTCTGCAGTTCACCGAGAGTGCGCTCCATGCGTCTCACGTTGCCACAACTGCACTGTTGACAACTGCATTCTGGCAGCGGTGCCTGCAATGGCTTGGTATCTGCAAATGATGGCAAAAGGAAACAAACTGTCACTTTCACTCGGGTAGTAGAGGTGCTGTGATAGAACATATTGGTTGCCTGCTGACAACCACTGTTTCCATAGCTGTACTGCATACGGCACAGGAATCTTAAGAGTGTCATACCGCGGTGGTCACATTTCGATGGAGGCAAAATGCAAGGGGCCCGTGTATTGTGCTTTGTCGGTGCACGTTAAAGAACCCCAGCTGGTCAAAATTTCCAGAGCGCTCCACTACAGTGTCCCTCATGGACTGAGTCGATTTGGGCCGTTAAACCGCACGAAACCAATCTAATGTTGACCTATAATAACCCATGCTCACTCCGCTCCGGTTAGAAAATTATCACGGACCCAGCTTTGTTTCAAAGCCAAGCATAACGCTTGCCAAGGTCCACTACAGAAAAAAAAAACGGGACTAAAGTGCTGAAAGTGCAGTTTCATGCCAGTGATTTTTGCAGTGAGTTATGGAAAGGAATTATAGGTGTAATGTTAAGAGACAAGAAAAGAACAGGAGGGGTCGGGGAACAAATCCGTGTTGATGACGGCTTGGTTGAAACCAAGAAGGCAATATAGCCGACGGGCATTAAGAGTAACGGACTCATTCCAAGGCATGGCAAGCATAACAGGGGACGTCGAATGTTAGGTAGGTGGATGAGATTAAGAAGGTTGCCAGGATAAGGCTGCAGCTAGCACACGATCAGGTTATTGGAGAAATATGGGAGAGGCCTTTGCCCAGCAGTCGGCGCAGTTAGGCTGATGATGATCTTTGATGGTGTATTTCTGTATTATTCGCAGTAAACTCTTGTTGATGTCGAAAATAAAGTGCAGTGTTATATAATGCTGAGACAAATTCCAGAGTGGATTAAAGTAAACTCAGCACAGGAAACATTAATGTCAGGTTACAAGTCATAATACCTATGCTACATATACCTAAATGTCTTTATACTGACGTGGTATAGTGAGCGAATACCTTTAGTGGTTTCCCCTTGTGCCGGTGATGGGGATGCAGGCTGTTGCGTGGTGGTTAGTAGCTCCGGCTGGGCTGCAGATGTATTTTCATTCATGCCAGCACCTGCAGGATGAAGTGAAAGAATACCAAAACATTTCCATAACTTGTCGAAGTCACTACAGGAAGAACCTTTACAACCTTATAGGCTTTTTTGCTATGTGCTCTTAGTAAATATAATGCTAACGCTGAGCATACCATGACAGCCTTTTGCTGTTTCGGTCTAATGTATATGTACCTTTATTGGCCTTCCCTTGGTTCAACGAAGGGGCTGTAGGTTGCTGTGTGGCAGGGAGCTGACTTGCTGTGTTCTTGCTACCTTGCTGCTTTGTAGAAACAGCGCCTGTAATGAAGTTTCATGATGGTTAGAGAAAATCAGCTAAGCCTTTAGAAAAAGTGTACAAAAAAGCAGGTTAAGCATGCACAGACAAACAAACGAGAAACCACAATGCCAGGTGCCTCTAAAAATTCAAAGACCATGATCCACATTGTCATCACCGTTGTGAACAAACACAAAGCTGTGTTAAAAGTACACACTCAGTGCTCACCGCTTTGCAGCGGTTCAGACCAAATACAGCATGCACATCCCTATCACAAGCTACATGGTACTTACATGCTCCCGTCGAAAAGCTCTAACACTTGTTCGTGCGATAAGGGGTACTAATCCGCCACGGTAGCTCAATGGTTAAGGTAAGTCTGCCGTAGTCCGAAAGACAAGCGCTCAATCACGACATGAACGGGCGCGTTGCCATGAAGATGAAACAACGCGCGTCCAAGTGTTCGAAAAGAGGACACGTCAAAAACGCTTTAAACCAGCACTCCTCACTACAGTATTTCTCATACTCGATAGGCTGCTCCAGGACGTTGAGCGCGAAAACGAAAAAGTGGTAACTTGCAAGGTCGCTTCTGAACTACAACGCAGCACTTCACGCTCACTCGATTAGCGTAAAATGTCCGCGAAGCGCATAGCAAAACAATAATTTCGAGCTGTACGTTTTCATTTTTAACAGGTCTGCAGTTCTTTAATTTCGCTAATCTCGTTACTTCTCCATTTAAACGTATTGTTGCAGCGTTCCGCGCGGCTTCTGAAACTCGCCGCGCTCAGTCGCGCGTATGCGGTTGCTAGCTCACATCAATCCCTATTTCAACCTATAAAAACGGAACAAGTACACACGAACTGAAACCTTGCATTCACCTTGGTTTTTCAGCCAACGGCTGTGCCGATCCGCACCAGCCTGGCCCGGAGTTCTCTTGTAGCAGAACATATTTGGCACGTAGTCGGGATGATTCTTAAAAGTTGACGGCCGCCCTGGAATTTTTCAAAATATTAGCAAAACCAGCAAAGCTATCATAACTGCAGAAACCAGTGCAAAAGGACACGGCTGAGAAATGCGACATAGACGGACGACCCGGATACGCGGAGCATCTGTACGGGTGGTCATGCCAGATCGCGTTTCACCTTATCGATTCTGTTTACGCTGGCTAGAAGCATAGTAAACTACCTAGCTCAACAGCATGCATTGCTCAAAACTCTTCGCATGTCTATCAAGTTTGTTTTAGCACTTACCTGCAATAAAATGCGCGCTGCAAATGCGTGAATGTTCGTTCGGTTGCCACAACGAACCGTCTTCATTCTTCCTTTTTACCGCAGCAATCCAAGCATCTCGCTTCTCGGGATACAGTTTTGCTGACGGAAATCTAAAAAACTTCACCGCCTCTTTGCCGTAAAAGTAATTAGTACAGCCATACGCGACGCAGTGCGCTGGCATTGTGCCGAAACGTGCAGCCCGGAAACCCCCGAGTCGGCCGGATCAACGTGGTCCGGCGGAAAGTCGTCTGTTTGCTTTCCAACCAAACTGAGGGCGCTGCTGTCCGGCTTCTTTCGCGCATGCGCAGCAGGTTTCCCGCAAGTCGTCAATTGCCAGGGTAACCCTCCAGGGCGCGTTTGGAAGGTGGCAAACTGAGGCAGCCGTGTGTCCAAGTTTACCCGCACACTTTTCATCTTTTTCCAAACAAAGTGGAGCAGCTTTTAGAAAACGAGGGCCGGTCGTTCTCCGCCAGTGTCGCTTGCATGGCATTAACGCGATCGCGGTCACACGCCCTTTCAAAGAAACGTGAAAGCACATCTTCAAACGAGGAAACTGACAATGTAACGTCCTCACAGCGGCAGTCTAGGCCGGGAGAAAAGCAAATGACTCAGGCTCGTGATGGATCAATTACCGGATCAGTGACAGTGGGTCAGGAGGTTTTCGAGACTCGGGGAAAATGGGGCGCCTAGGGCTGAAGTGGAAGGTTCATGGCTTAGCCCCGCCTCCTTTTGCTGGGACAGCTTAGCAGGGTTGAACGAAAGGCGCTTATCGCGGCAAAGTAAAGTGACCTTTCGCTACCTGCGCCTGCAGGCTAATGTAAATGAAGGAGTGGCCTGAAAGAACATCTCGTTCTACACTAGGTCAGGTCTCAAGTACCGGAAACATCAGGATTTCAAGGCTCGGACATGCAACCAACTACTCGTGCCAAGAAAGTACCGACCACAGCTTTTAGGGTTAGCGTATGGGAATGTTTTGGCGGGTTACTTCGGTATCAAGAAGACAAAGGCTAGGCTAGCGCACAATTTCTATTGGCTAGAATGCTGGAAAGAGGTTGGAACACTTGTTCGGTCATGCGACGCATGTCAGCAAGTTGGTAAACCCAATGACAAGTTGGTAAACCCAATGACCCAATGGCGAGACGGCAAAATATAAATTTTCTTCGATCGCCTCAGCTCTGTCTTGCCTGCACGAATGACTGTTAAGAACTGCTTTGCAATCTGCTCTTTAGCGGTTTATTTTCTTTAAATGTGTCTTTGAGAGCACTATTTGTGGAGGTCTGTGTCTCCGGCTCTTTATCGGGTGCGTGTTTCGCGTTTAGTACAACAACCGTAATGATGCTGTTGAGAGCACAGAGGGGTTTAGACGATTTGTTTTCATGGTGTTTGGTCTCGCTTTCTGGATAGCACTGGGAGGGTGCTTACTTTCACCGAAGTGATTGGCGTTGATTTTCGGTCGCTCCGTGAGCTTTCTCAGATCCAAGCAAAGGAAAGACCAGCGGATGAAAGGGCGGCAAAGCCATTTCCTCGGCCCCATCAGAGACGTCACCCAATCAGTACATCGCATACGTCGAGCCCCATCGAACAGCTCCACTTCTGGATGTATTATCTGGCGGCGGGGGTGCTGTTGTGCCATACTACGAGCACCACGTGGCGACCACGAGGCGGCGTGATTCTGCCGTACTACATGCACCACGTGGCTACCACGAGGCCACGAAAGCCCCCATTTCTCCGCGACGAATCAAGAATTCGACACGGGAGGCGACTTCAAGGAGCGCCCATCCTTCTCCACAGCGCCCTGCCATCTCCGCGACGAATCAAGAATTCGAAGCGGGCGAGGTCATCACCCTGCCCCGCCTGGTTCCTGCCGACGAGAAATCGCCCAAACCGGTTCCTGCCGACGTGGGTTCGCCGAGGAGATTTAAGGGAGAACCGGCCCATTGTAAGAACAGAGAGGTCTGATGCGCTGCTACTGCTACCTGTACGCTATCATCCACTATCTGTAAATATTGTAATAAAGCTTTTGCGTTTCTTCTTCGTCTGCGGAACATGTCCGTTTTTCGTCCTCCACCTGATCATCCTTCCTCACATAGTGGGAGTTCACAGAGATTTTTTTTTGTTCATATCCAGATGCATGAGAGTGAACTCCGTTTTCCACCGCCGCTAAGCCTGCCGAGGAATGTCGGCAGCTCGCCAGCATACTCACTACCGCAGACCAATCTTGCCAGAAGCTTCGACGTGACGACGGCCGACCTGCTCCTACCTCCCCGCCTGATTCCATCGTATGGCTCTGGGTCACACCTACGAGTCCTGGCCTCTCTACCAAACCACTTTCAAAATATGATAGTAGCTCAACTACATCGTCGAGCTACTGACGCCCCCAAGTGACCACCCTCGCCAGGGACGTGAACTTGTTCATGTAGAGAGGTTCAAGCCTTAATGAGCCCACCGTTTCGTCGTCGTCGTAGGTCTCCAGGGTGACTTCTTTTCCACCTCAAACACTCGCTAATGGGCGCCTTTAAGCTTTTTTTTTTGCATCTACTAAGAAACTTGTTGCCACGTGCGAATGGGGCGACATAGTGAAGTGAAAGCTCGGCTAACGTCTCCAATCTGATGCCGTGGCATCGCAATGCCGCATTATGCCATTACGCACATTAGTTTTGTAAAAAGCCGCTTAGCTTGCAACGTATTGCATTACTCTGTCTTTAGCGTGTACGCAAAAAAAAAAAGCTCTACCATTGCATCGCGCTGCACCGTTAAGCGGTTGAGGCGTACGGAGAAGTGCACTTAAGCAGCGCTAAATTTGTAAGTGGCTTTTTTTTTTCACTTCTGAGACGTTTGTCGGCTAAGCTCGCCAATGAGACAGAAAGTGTCTATATCTTAACATGCTTCTAAACGACTCACGCAAACACACAAATAGCTGCTACGATTTGTACTTCGTGCTGCGCATGCGTAAATATTCACGGGCACTCGCACATCGACGAAAATGTCGTGACAGTGCAAGTTCTATAATACCTATAATGTCTATATAATATCTATAATGATATTTGAAATTTTTCAGAAAGATATCCTTGGGAAGGTTAAAGGCGTACAATTGAACATCACTGATGTAAAGAGGCGTCTTTCCAAAGCAGAAGAAACCTCCGACAGCGGCGGTGTAGTTCAAATGCTTAACGATATCCAGGACACATTGAAAATGTAGAAATATAACAACTGAAACAGTAGAGCTTAGCAGTTGACGACCTCAATAAAAGAATGCGTCGAAATAATCTCATGTTAAAAGGAATCCCTGAGCACCTTCAGAGTCATAGAAGGACACGGTAGATATTGTAACGGAGTTTGTGTCCAAAAATTTTGGAATTGCAACTGGAGAAATTGAGCCTGCCCGTAAAACTGGGAAGCAAAAACAAGATTACCCTTAGCCAATCACTGTGAAGTTCCTCAACTTCACAGAGAACAAGAACATACTGGAAAATGCATCTAGACAAAGAATTAAAATCGTTATTTCTATAGATTGAAGAGTGCTTTTCGCCCACGATGCAACTTATTAGGAAGAACCTAAGAGACTGGACTCGTGCTGAACGTAAGCCTGGCGACAAATGAGTGCTTGTTTGGCATGTTTGCCCTAAAAAACGCTGCACTCTACACCATACCACAAGCAAGGTAACGGTTTTCCGGAGCGCCATGATCCCACTAAAGCCCAGTGACGAAAACACGAAAGCCTCTCTGTCAATTCTTGTGTCAAACTTACAACTTCCATAGCTTATATCATAAGCATATATCGTATTCAGCAGATACAGAATTAGGCTCAAAAAATTGGTTACCACCCGATATCGCTAACTGGAACTTGTCTTTGTCTCATCGATTGACACTATTAGAAAAAGATATAGTGAGGTCGCGAGGTGGCGGTGCGCTAATTGCAGTAAAAAAGCAATCTGGAAACTTACATTCTTATTACTGATTAATGCCTCACAATATATTATGGGTAGCCCTATGTTTATCCCCGCGAGTCACCTGCATTATTGGCGTCTGCTATCGTCCACCTGATTCATCTGACGAATTTTTCAGTCTGTCTGGATGCAAACTTTTATGTAAAACAAGTGTATAACCTCATAAATATATTTAGCTGGCCATTTCAATTATCTAGCTATTGAATGGCAATCATTCAGGCCTCTATGTAGCTCAATTGAATTGAATTCTGAGGCTTTGTTGGCCAAAACCACGATGTGATTATGAGGCTGATTCGAGTTGGGGACTCTGGACCTCCATGGGATCCTGATACCCTCAATGCATGGAACACGGGCGGTTTTGCATTTCGGCCCCATCGAAATGCGGTAGCCGCGGTCGGGATTTAAATTCCGTGCTCTTGTGCTTAGCAGCGCAACACAAGATAGCTCAAAGAAGCGTGAATGTCAAAATTTTCTTGACGTACTGTCGTAATTTTATTTGCACGTATGCGAACAGCAGAAAACAGGGAAATGCAAAGAAAGCCATTCTTGATTACGCCGGAGCGAATACCCATACTCTGACTTTTGATCTTTCAAGCGTTTTTTCTTTTTTGTCGAGTTTATGCAATTCTTCTATCTTCGTGATGCAAACAGGAACTGTGCTCTCGTTCGTGGCAAGTTCATATCATTTACAGAAAAGTACATTCACAAAGTCAACATAACGGTCGCGACGCAAAGCGCATGGTTTACGACGCACGTAAAACGTTGAACAAAAGGAGGCGTTTGTATTGAAAAGCGAAGTTATCAACCTTGAGAAAGACTGGAGCCACCATCGGGAATATTTGTACTTGTGTAAAACCGAAATAACAACAGTCAAAGACAAATCTTTTAACAACGACATTTCGGACATGCTCCAAAAGGATACGACAATTTTTTTGGAAAGTTCTTAACCCTAACTACGCGTCAAGTTCTACTGTATCGTTATCCAGGGACGGCAATATTCTTTCTTCTGCACAGGTCGCTGTGTAATTTATTGAGCTTCTTTCGTATGTTTTCACGGATAAAAGCCCAATACAAAACGACCTTCAATTTGCTATTTTTAATTCGACCATGCACGATGCAATTATTTCTGCTGAAAGAATGCAACCCTACATTTACTCTCTTCCAACCAGCCTGCACTTGGTCCTGATGGATTTTGCCCTAAACTACTCAAACTACCAAAACCAGCAATATGTCACATTTCAGCGCCCTATTTCAGCAACCGATTGACACGGGATGTGTTGCAAGCGATTGGAAAGTAGCTCGTGTCATTCCAATTTTGAAATCTGGTGGCTCACCTCATGGCTCAAACTACACACCAATTTCGTTAGAAAGCACATGTTTCAAACTTCTTGAACGTGTACTTTCATCTGCTATCATGATGTTTCTAACAGATCACAAACTCTTTTGTGTCACGGTTGTCTTCATGCTTGTCAATCAGCATGAGTTTCGAACGGTTGATTCTGTGGAACACAACTCTTCGAATTAATTACTGAGTTGCATCACTCTGTTCATTCTTTAAACAAAGTTGATGCAATATTTGTGAACTTCACGAAAGCTTTTAATAAAGTTCCTCACCTGCGATTAACTCACAGACAGGCTTCAACATTAATAAGAAAATCATTACGTTTATTGCCAATTTCTCAACTAGCAGATACCAATCAGTTTTTGTGAATGAACATTCGTCTCCGTTAATCCACCTTCAATCTGGTGTACAACAGGGTTCGGTGTCGGGCCCATGGTGTTTTCTTAATTTATATGAACTACATCAGTGGTGGTCTTTGTTCCACAGTCAGAGGAGTTGATGACCATTGTGGTATTTATAGAGAAATTACTAACCCTATGAATGCATGCTGTTTACTGTTTGATTTAGGCAAGCTCAGTAAATGTTGTAATTAGCAGCAAATTGAAGCTAACGTCAATCAAATCGAAGTTATTAGACTTGCGACAAAGTGTAACAACATGTTACGCAACTACACATGAAGCAATATCCCCGTAACCTCAGCATGCTCTGTAAAGTATATGGGTGTCCATTCTTCATCAGATTGGTCATGGAACACTCATATTGATGAAACAGTGAGCAAAGCATCTAAAACACTTGACTTTGTTCGGCGCAACATTCATTTAGCTGATCCCGCCATTAAACTTCTCGCTCACACAACTTTCATACGTTCTAATATCGAATACGCATCCCTAATTTCGCAGCTGCACCAGACTTAGCTCATAAAGAAATTAGAGTCACTGCAAAATAAAGCTGCTCGATTCATCTCAAGAAATTACCTACGAACGTCAACTATAACGGAACTAAAAGCATCAATTATGGTAGTTTTTTTCTGAAAAACGCAGACTGGTCACGGTTCTGTCATATTATTTTTTCAAGGTTTACCACAATCAGTCAACACGCGTTACGCTTCAACAGACCAGCCCATCGTGTGCCCTCGCGACCTGATTGCCATTGCCGACCTCCCATTGCCATTGCCGACCTGATTGCCGTGAGCAGCCTGCCTATCTCGTCGCCACCGTTAGTGTGGAAAGGAAGAGAAAATACTCCGACTTGAAGCTCTTCGTGTTCGAAGGGGAAAAGCTCGAAATAACTACGTACGTCGCTATGCCGGAGACCTGCGGGAAAGGCGTCGTGCATGAAGTCCCTTTGTCCTTCTCGGACGCAGATATCTTGAAAAGGCTGCAAATCTACGGGAGCCCACCGGTCCTCTTGAGTGTGAAAACTCGTAAGAACATCGAGGACAGTTTGAATACTGTTCAAAAACAAAGAGGTGCCGCCGTGGGTCAGACGCACGTCCATGGCGCAACACTGCGTAATCTACCAAAAGAAGTACGAAGTTTGCAACGCCTGCGGCCGGCTCGGACACCGCGAGGACGTCTGCTCGGACCCCGCGAATGTGGAATGTCGTGGCTTGTGGCATGAAGGAACCAACATAAGACCATTTATGTGAGCCCAATTGCCGACTGTGCGGGAAAGGACACCCGCTCCGTGAACGGAAAATGTTGAGAACTTCACCGTGTTTCTAACGAGCTGAAGAAGAGGCAACGGGGACGCAAGATCAACATGCTACAGCAGCAGCAACTTTAAAAGCAGCAGCAGGCTAGAGCGACCACCGAGAGGATTCCCCGGGGTCGCTTCAAGGTCAGGTCCGTAAACGAGGACTTTTGCGCTGAAACGGCTCCTTACCGAGGCTGGAGGAGACAGCAGCAGCAGCGTGGCCGCTCGAGCTCCCGTACCAGGGAACGCTCCGGATCCAGACCCAGCAGGAGATCCAGTTCCAATGGCCCGGTGCACCCGTCGACTAAGAGGCGGAGCCAGAGCAGGGAACGAAACAGTGTAAGCTTTGGCAGTAGGGGACGAGGCGATCAATAAATTACCGAAAGAGGTCGGGGAGCCTAAATAGCTCATTAGTAAGCTCACTCAAGAGGTACATAAACCAAAATTGCAGGCGCGTATGGCGTCCCTCTCCCCCCACAACGCACAGCCAAAAATGGTATCGAACCCCCCCCCCCCGGCTCCTGAGGCTGGGACTCTCACCTAGCCTGAGGCATCGGAGGAGGAAAAGATGATTGTAGAAATCCCGATTGGGGCTAGACCGGCCCCAATGAAACGCAAGTGGGAAGACGATGATCCGTTGGTGGCACCAAACAAAAGATTAGAAGCCAACATAAAAGCTAAATTTGATTCTTTCATGGCCAAAATTATGAGAACAATAGATCAGACTCAAAGCCAGATGCAAGCGCTTAAAGGCGAAGTACAAAGGCAAAGGCCAGAATTGATGATGATGTGTGGTGTTTTGTGGCGCAAGGGCCAGGTTTGGCCGAAGAGCGCCATGACAAATGGTAGTGTTAACGATGTATTATGGAACATGTGACTTGGCTGTAAAGTGGCCTAAAAATAGTCGCTGTAAAGTGCGTAAAATCTACGTGCTATAAAATTATGGCGATGATTAATGACGAAGACTGTGAAGATTAAAATCCATCGTAAAAAATGATGCATTGTTTAAAATATGCGAGACGTTAAATTGCTTACAGCACTACAGCCTCGCCAGAGCCCTTGAACCACAAGGGCCTAGAGGCATGTGCTTATTCAAAATAATTATCGCAGCGGCATCCTCTGAAGAGAGGAAGCGCTACGAACGCGTGGGGCTAATAACATGCAACACAACATCTTTCAAAAAGCCTAAGATGGCGTTGGTGTCAAAGAGTGGTTCTGGACCAAGTAACATAACAGGATGAAGGGGGATGTGGTGCCTGTATGCTAAGAAAAAATGTTTTTTTCTTTCGGGTTTGGCTTCCCGACACTCCAGTAGGACGTGGAGGACGGTCAGCCTCTCCCCGCATCTCCCACAGGTTGGGGGCTCATTTCCAGTAAGTAAAAAGTTATGCGTGCCAAAAGTGTGTCCTATTCTTAGACGGCAGAATAGGACATCTGTCCGGCGGGATTTTGTTACAGGAGGCCAGAAACCTAATTGTGGCTTTAATACATGCAGTTTATTATTTGTTTCCATGTCCCAAGAGCGTTGCCAGTAGTTCCGCAGTTTTCTGCGCAAGTAGGGTCTCAGATCTGCGACAGGGACTGCTGCGGTAGGATTTACAGGATACGATGCAATCGATGTGGCCATCTGGTCCGCCAGAACATTGCCTTCGAAGCCCCTATGACCGGGCACCCAGCATATGATGACATGCTGGGGTGCTATGCAGGATGCGCCGAGTTTCTCGTTCACCCGAGTTTTACCCGAGTTTTCTCGACGGCAGTCAGTGAACAGAGATAGCGCGGAACACGCCGAAGGTGCAGGCAAAAAAATATGTAGACAAAAAGCCGCGTATGACAACATGCGCGCACCCTGCGCGACACGCTGCTTCCACGTTTCAAACGCAGAAGGCTGCACAACGAAACGCGCCAGCGCCGCGCAATGTTATCAACGGATTATCGCAACTTAGCGATACCGTGGCTGTCCCGCTGTCTGTCTGCACACTTGCCGTGAGCCGCTTGCCACGCCTTTCCCGGGCGCGTCCAGGGCGTGCCTCCTCTTCCGGCCACTATCGTTCTTTCCTCCATCGAATGCGAACAGGGTACATGCGGCGCATTCTGGCACCTACACTTTCACTCAAACGAATACGTTAAAATACAACAAATAAAATAACGAACATTTTTTTCTTTAGGTATCTGTTTTTAGTTTTCAACGCTAGAAATTTGTAATGACAAACGGAGATCGAGCAAATTATTAAGTTTTGCACTTCTTGCCGCGAGTGGCGACAGTGAGGCGGAAGCTTAGAAGCAGTACATTGAAGCGGATCGCACGCACGAGGGCGTTCATACGGTGATAAGTCGCCTAGGGGCGCTGCAGTGCTATTCTCAATAAAGTCGGTCATGATCCATGGAGGGTCAAGGTCACTCTTTCTCTATTAGGTGAATAGAAACGCAGCGCCGCGGTACGGCTATCGCAGGTGCTTCACTAGGCTATTAAGGCCCCCGCTTTACCGACTAAAAACGGCACAACGGCTGTCGCTGCAAAATGGCGGTATGTTATTTTAGAGTGCGTAGTGACGCAGTTCAGTGAAAATGTACCAGTTTATCTTTGTGCGCGAAGCCTCTGCGATACATTGCGAAAAGTGCGTGCTTCCCCAGCGACACAATTCATCGCTTGTCATCGCTTGCCCAGTGAAGGTGCCTCTGAGCGCATGTACGCAGTACATAAGTGTGTTGTGCAGTCGAAGGTGCTTGCGGATTACCTCTGCTGGAGCCAGCAGCGATCACAGATCGATATCGTAACGACACCGCAGCACTCGCATTTTGGCAGTTGAGGGCTCTTGTGTGCAGTATGAAATCAGATTTCGAACGGAGAGAGGTGTTGGAACTGTTGAGTGCGCAGTGCTTGTAATGAAGAAATGCCAATGCACTGGGTCTAGAAGAGCGAGCGATTCTCGGACGCTGATCTTCTTTACGACGCTGTGGCTCCGTTTCATCACCGATGACAGAGCGGCCATCTCAAACGACTGCTGCAATTCGCACTCCTCAGCATCGTCGTCCCCCTCGGCGCATCGATGCCTTGCAAGCAGCTACAGTGACGTGCCGATAATTATTTACTGTGCGCTACGCGCCACAATGCAGGCAATGAAACCGCGTTGTGCGGCCATCTCAGCCCGAGAAGATGTATGCATAAGCCAGCGACAGTCAACGCTTTGTTTTTGGTAGTGGTGCTCAGTACATCACCGATGACAGTGCGTTGTGTGTGTTTTATGTCGGCGGTCAAGATTGTTGATGCCTCTCAGCTCGACACCGCGTCGCTCTTGCCGGAAGATAAGTTGGGCGTGGCCCAACTGTAGTGGGTGCGTGCGCAATAGTTACATGCCTCGCGCGGGGCGTGACCTCTGGTTTTGATTGACAGGCGAACTCGTGCTAAACTCGTACATCGCGAAACCCCCTCCGAGTTCAACTCGGGAACATGGCGGCGGTAGCAGCAGCCTGTTTCATTGCATCCAGCGACAGCAAGCGTCAGTATGACCGTCCGGACCCGTTCACCTACATGACCGACGGGGAGTTTCAGCATCATTTTCGCCTGTCGATGGCATCAGTGCGCTGGCTGTGCGACGAGCTAGGCGAAGACTCTCGTCTGCGGAGACAGCGTGGCGGGATTCATTCGCTCACCGTCGACGTAGAGCAAGTCATCTGTGCCCTCCGTTTCTACGGGACTGGGAGTTTTCAGGGAAGCGTCGGCGCCGAGCGTTACATTGGACGCCATCAAACTACTGTTGGCCACTGTCTCAGAGATGTGTCTGACGCGCTTATCGATGTGGCAGTGCGTAAGCGGTGGCTAGCCTTCCAGAATACTGCGGCTGTGCGGGCATATATAAAAGTATGCTTCGTGGGAACATTACGAACGTAGTCGGGTGTGTCGACGGAACGTACGTAGAAATTAAGGCGCCTTCAATGTCAGCGTTACTGTGATTAACATTGAAGCAATGTTTAGACACGCCATATTGCCAAATTTGTCACTTCTGTGTAGCCGACTTAAAGTTTGTGTTAGCGACATCACACATGCAGCTGCTTATGATACTGACTTTTTCGCTGGTTGATGACTTTTTGCCGATTGTTCTACTTGTTTGTCAGGGTGCCTTCCAAATGGATCACTTTCTTGGGAAAGAGGTTAATTAAGTATAAATAGATAAATGTATATCACAAATTGTGCGAAGTAACCTATGAATCCTAATCTCATAAAGAACTTGGGGTTCTTCATTGGTGAAGTTACTTAGTATGCACAATGCTGAATTTTGGTCATGCGTAATCTATCGGCCGCACTATGAAACAGCGAGGCATTGCAGAATTTGTTGCAGCGCGAGTTGTGGATGTTGCGCAAAGCCGGTTGTGCCTATGCAGTTGTGGTGAAATGAAAATGCATTGAGAATCTTAGTGTGTTGGCTCGCATGAAGAAAATACTTCAGATTGTTTGCTCTGTTCACTGTCGATGCATGTGCCAGAGGTTCAGTGTATCTTCTTTTTTGGGGGGGCCGGCGTTATTCTGGATGGATAAATTGTATATTTTCGTCTCATAATGGGGCTCTAATTCTTAAGCAGTAGAACAATGCACATCCAATGCTCTGCAGAACTCTCTGTACGTGAAGATGTCATGAACCACCAAGGCAAAATTACATATCGGGAGAAATGTGGTGCAGGTGCCAATGAAAAGTGGGTCTTTAACCCACCATGATAAAGATAAAAATTGCAGAGCAAATAGACCACTTGTACAGCTTTAGAGCAATGATTACACAACATGTGATATGCTCAAACGAGTAAACGCTTGCCGCAATGCCGAAGTAGGCTGAGCGACATGCAGCATATATTGGCATTGAGCATGTCTCGTAACCGTTATTTTTATTGTAAGCCCTCGCTGTCACACCTTTCCCTCCAGCACTCCCTTTACTGTATCGTGGCACTGTCTTTCCATTTTTCCTTTAGTGTCATGATGATAATGGCAATGGCAGCAGCAAGGCTGGTTAATGTTTGCCCCTTTGATTCCTGTGAGTTTAGTGGTAAAGAATACGGCGCGTGCATACATACACCTGTGCTTCAAAATTGAACATTTGTGATTTTTTGGAGAGCTAATTTGTGATGGGAAATTTCAAAGATGTGCACCATTGTGGCCTAATAACTAGAGCGTTGGTGAGGTTGAAGACGGTGTATTGGTATAGAAGCTTGAAGTTTAATTGCACAACAATTCGACGGGACATAAAGAAGAGAAATACACACAGCAGAATCCTTTGCTGTGTGTTACTCTTCTTTGTGTGCCGTTGAATGTTATGCGATCCAACTTCAAATAGAGCATTGGGCTTCTTTGGTGCAGGACCGAGGAAGTGTGAGCTAGTCAACAACATGACAGTGCCTTGCCACACAATTATGGAAGTCGGAAGGTTTCCAAACAAAACTTTGCTTTCAGATCCACCTGCTCATGTAATACAAGCACTAATTGAAAGAACCATCATACAAGAATAATGGTGAAATCAATGGCCTGTGAAAAGTGTAATTTGTATATAGACACTGTAGACATCATAGGTGCCATACCGGCCTTAAGATTGTACTGGACAGAGCAGTTTGTTTCCTATGTGAAGCACAACCTCCCATTACATGCTGTGCAGATAACCAAGCTCAGTTTGTTTTGACGTGCTACACAACATTCAGTGTAATCTGTTTTTGATTCTTAAGAAGCGCCAAACACCACCTCTTTTTCAAGGACGTCATGGGAATATTTGGCGAGACCTTTTTACAGCCCCTCATAATGGAAGTGTGGCCAGCCAGCTTTGCTTGGATGCCTTTATAGATTTCTGCTCCTGATCATTGTGTGCTATCAAGTTGCAGAAGTCTATGCAACTGGTGCAAGGCATTACATGCTTCTATAGTCGAATACAACTTTAGCAGGCTGCGGAATCTGCACTTTAAGGTAGGTGAACACAAGCCTGCACCAATGGGCACGCACTCTAGACCTGCTCGTTGGAGAGGGACTATTTCTTTAGACGTGGAGGCAATCGGCTGCTGCGCTTTGGTCATCTGGGCGGGGCCTCTCCTGCCTTCTCAAGTTTTATCCGACTGTAAAGGACGCTGCTTTTCATACAACACAAAAGGACAAAGTGTGCAATTATTTGGCCTATGAAATGGATACATCAGAAGTGTGCTATGCAAGGGCTTAAGATGTGTGAAATATTGTACTTGCAATTATAAGACAATGTTAAAGAATATGTGGTATCGAACATGCATGTAATGGCACATTTGAATTGGGGAGTGTTGCAGTCATATGCACAGTCTTTAGGTGATAGCATTATTAAGCTCCTGCTGTTTCCTGTCTTCATTGTGAATTACACACACCGTTCATCTTGTGGCTAATCAACACGCACTGTATTCTTGCACATAGAAAGAACAAACAGCACAATGACGTGTATGCTGCATTAGTGTATTTTTTATTTACATGGTCCAAGAGTGGCACAGGTTGTGTTACGTTTTTGCCTATTTTGAAGGGACACCAAGTGCATGTTACAAGTCTCCTAATATGCACAGCACAATGTTTACTGCAATAATTTTATTCATGTTCTTGAATAATAAACAACATATTAAACTGAAAGCTCCTTTATAAGGTGCCTTCTGTGGGCTCGACAGGAGAGCAGTGAGGGCACCGAAACTACTGTTGCAGAGCAGACCTCTGGACCTCTGCCACACTCTCAAGAGCACGTGCCTGGCGCTCGCCTACTGCCACCAGGCGGTTGAGTGCCTCCAGCAGCATAATGTTTTGCTGCAAAAAAGTGTATTGGAATGACTCAGCCGCATACAAACCATTATTTACAAAGAAAAATGCTCGTCGCACTATTAGTACTAAGTGCCCTTAACTGTGGAAGCCTCTAGTGTAGTATGCAGAATAAAACAATGCGTTCGGACAACGTTGCTTTATTTTTCATAACTGGGGTTTTCTTTTTCAGAGCCAATTGTCATGTTCATTAGTGTGCCAGCAGCTGAGGTGGCCCCGCACCTTCACAAGTCTCTACTGTCAGCACCACAAACCTATTTTTGTTCGCTGCAAAACAAATGCCTCACCCTACAATCCCGCCTTATACGAGCTAATTGCATCCTATGCCTACAAACATCATATTTTTGTCCCATTACGCAATTTTCTACCATCCTCGGCTGTAGTTCTCTCTCCTTGACATCTATTCTGTCATGCTTATGTATTCACCTGTTATGAATTGGCAACAAGTGATCGAATACGTGCATGGCCTGCCTGCCAATTCCTTTTTTTTTATTAATCTCAACTAGCATATCAGTTGCCACGGTTTACTACGCCACTGTATTCCTGCTGTAATGCTATCTCCAACAATTTTGTTACTTCGCTTTCTGCACAGTCCTTGACATCTCAAGTTTCTTTGTTAACCTCCAGGTTTATGTCCCATGTTGCATAACCGGTGGAATACAATGATTCTAGACTTTTTTCAAGGATATCGGTAACGTGGCGATCACGATTCGGTAATGCCTTCCATGTGCTGTTCAACCCATGAAATTTTTGTATAAGTTTCCTGCTTTATATCAGTACATGCTATTCATATTTCACCTGGATAAAGATACTCTTCCATAAATTTTGCGGGCTTAACGTCACTCATGAATTTCTGTTATCTCACCAAGTTAGTGAAGGTTACCTTCATCTTTTCCATATTTTCGCGGGCCCACTTGCATGTAAAAGCACGAACACTCATTGGTTCTCACTGCCTTCTTTAAACTGCTGGACATTCAGTTCGTTACTACGAAAGTGACTTAATCCGTGCACTCTCATGCTAAATATGAAACAGTAGAAATATACTTATCTGCAGTTTGTCGATGTCTCCTTCACTGTGTTGGTAGCGAGATCTATCGTCGGTACCATCTCCTTGTCGCATCGTAGCTATATAGGATGTCTGCCTTTTGCCCACACTATGTAATGTTCGTGACGCTCGCAGTCGCGCAGAGTGTAGGAACTCGGCGCACTCGCAGAAGCAGCACCGGATAAGTTGTTTCTTCAGCACTGCGCCGTGATCAGTAGGTGCGCGTTGCGATCTGTAAAATCGCCGAAGCTATTGGCAGTCTTTCGGGGTGCACGGAAAGTTTGCTCACGGAGGAACAGAACTATCCATGAAATGATGGTCATCGTCGAGCCTGATCACTACGTCGCGCACTGCAAGCTCGTTGTACGAGTTTGTTTACACTGGGCGCCTCCGATGCTTTGCCGCCATGCTCGCCGGTGAATGGATGGGATGGCGCCACCACAGCGTTCCCTCGTGGTATAATGCGAGGCGTACTAAATTACAAATTAGTCTAATGCACATTCAGTGTGCATGTTGTAAGCTTTAAAATGCTTCTAAACCACGTTAAAATAACTAATAATATTGTACTAAATGCGTTTGTTTTATAACTCGCTTGTGCATGTAATGCACTCGGTGGAACGACAAACAAGTGAAAGAAGGCACGACCATGCACCGACGGTATGATCACGTGAGCCCCAGTTTGTCGACCGCCCAGAAGGCAACGCCTAAGGAATGATAGCCAGCCAGAGTGAATCTAGATAAACCAATGAAACTGGAGGCTTGTCGAAAGATAAACTGTGTCTCGGTACCATTCGTGATTTCATCTTGGGGTGTCGCCAGAGCTCGTGAAGATCCCGAGTTTCGCCAAACTCGGCGCATCCTGCATAGCACCCCTGGTTACGTATATACGTTTTACATAGGACGGAATAGAGTTCGTTGATGACTGGGTTTTGTGCTTAGAAAATCACATTAAGGCCTTCACAGCACTTACGGAGTCCGTATATATAACTGATTTCTCGAGTTTTGACTTCTTTATATACTTTACAGCCGACAGCAGTGCGTAGGCCTCAGCCGTAAAGATGCTTGTTTCCGGATGCAGTACATCGGATTCCGAGAAGGATGGGCCGACGGCTGCATAGGACACCCCCTCGCGTGACTTCGATGCGTCTGTGTAGAACTCCGCGCAGGAGTGTTTGTATTGGAGTTCCCGGAAATGCATTTGCATTTCAATCTCTGGAGCGTGTTTTGTGACTTGCATGGAAGATATATCGCATTGTATCATCTGCCACTCCCAAGGAGGTAGCAGCTTAGCTGGAGGCATTAGGCGAAGCTCGAGGAGTGGAACATGCATTTCATGACTAAGCTCCCTCACACGCAGCGAGAAAGGCTGTCTTATGGAGGGACGATTATGAAAGAGTGTAGCATATGTCATGTCATTAACGGTATTATAACACGGATGTTGAGGATTAGAGTGCACTTTCAGAAAATATGTGTGGCTGATGTATGTTCTCTGTAGATGAAGTGACCACTCGTTCGATTCTGCGTATAAACTTTCAACGGGACTTGTCCTGAAAGCGCCCGTGGCTAAGCGGATACCTAGATGGCGGACAGGGTCTAGCATCTTTAACGCACTCGGGGCGGCAGAATGATAGATCACGGCGCCATAGTCTAATCGTGATCGCATGAGGCTTTTATAGAGTTTCATTAAACAATTCCTGTCACTACCCCATCTAGTCTGGGATAGGAGTTTCATTATGTTCATCGTTTTTAGACATCTTTCTTTAAGATGTTTTATGTGGGAAACGAAAGTGAGTCTGTAGTCAAGTGTAACACCTAGAAATGTGTGCTCTTTGTTTACGGGTATTTGTTGTCCACCCAGTTCTAAGCTAGGATCTGGGATCATTCCTCTCTTTCTTGTAAAAAGAACGCAAGAGCTTTTGTTAGGATTGATCTTAAATCCATTCTTGTCTGCCCAGATCGACACTTTGTTCAGGCCATGCTGTACCTGTCTCTCGCACACTGCGAGGTTACAGGATTTGAAAGCTATTTGTATGTCGTCCACGTAGACAGAATAAAAGATTGCCGGTGGTAGTGATGCGCGAAGCGTGTTCATCTTCACGATGAAGAGTGTGCAGCTGAGCATGCCTCCTTGCGGTACACCCGTTTCTTGCGTAAAAGGACGCGAAAGTACGTTACCGACTTTTACGCGGAAGGTACGACTGGACAGATAGCTTTCTATTAGGTTTAGCATATTACCATGGATGCCCATTTCTAACAAGTCTCTTAGGATTCCGTAACGCCACGTTGTATCATACGCATTTTCCATATCGAGAAATATCGATAGGAAGAACTGTTCATGTATAAATGCGTCCCGGATATTTGCTTCAACACGTACGAGATGATCGGTTGTAGACCGCCCTTCTCGGAAGCCGCACTGATACGGATCAAGCATTTTGCTCATTTCAAGGAAATGGATGAGTCGCCGATTAATCATTTTTTCAAATACCTTACAAAGGCAACTCGTGAGGGCGATCGGACGGTAACTTGCCACTAAGGAAGGATCTTTGCCTTGTTACAAAACAGGAACCACAATGGCTTCTTTCCATGCAGTTGGGAGATATCCTGCATCCCAAATGCTGTTGAAAAGTGTGAGTAATGTAAGTTGGGTGTTATTGTGGAGGTTTTTGATCATTTCATACATGATTGTGTCAGCTCCCGGGGCAGAACTCTTGCATGAGCTCAAGGCAGCTCTCAACTCGGCAATACTGAAAGGGCAGTTGTATGATTCATTCTGTAGACATCTTCTTTTGAGTGGCTTACATTCTTCTATTTGCTTATATTTCAGGAAGGATTTCGAATAATGTTTTGAACTTGACACACTCTCAAAGTGCTCCCCAAGTGAGTCTGCCTGATGTTGCAGCGTATCACCCTGTGTGTTCACCAGAGGGAGTGAATATGTTTGTCTCCCTTTAATTCAATTTACGCGGTTCCAGACTTTCGCCTCATCTGTAAACGAGTTGATGTTCGATAAAAACTTTTGCCAACTATCTCTTCTGGCCTGTCGGCGGGTTCTCCTCCCTTGAGACTTAACTTTCTTAAAGTTAACAAGATTCTCTGCAGTGGGCGAAGCGCGTAGCAACCCCCACGCTTTGTTTTGATTCCTACGTGCGACTCTACATTCATCGTTCCACCAGGGGACATGCCGTTTGCATGCTGAGCCACTTACTTCACGTATGCATTTAGATGCGGCATCTATAATGAAAGCTGTAAAGTAATCCACAGCAGCATCTATTTCTAACGAGGGCATGTCATCCCATGATATGCTAGTTAAGTTTCGGAATTTCTCCCAGTCGGCTGTATCGATTTTCCACCTAGGAGCCTGTGGTAGACGTTCGTTTTCTTTATATGTTCTTAGTAGTATAGGGAAGTGGTCGCTCCCGTAAGGATTGTCGTTAGCTTCCCATTCAAGTTCAGACAGTAGTGACGGGGAGACTAGGCTAAGATCTATTGAAGAAAATGTTCTGTTTGCAAGAGAATAGTATGTCGCTACCTTCTTATTCAGTAGACAAGCACCAGAAGAGAAAAGGAACTGTTCAACAAGACGTCCTCGCGCATCCATACGAGGGTCGCCCCACAGGTAGTTGTGTGCATTGAAGTCGCCAAGAACCAGATAAGGTTCTGGCAATTCATCTATAAAGGATTGAAATTCATGTTTAGTTATTTTGTAATGTGGGGGTATATAAAGCGAGCAAATAGTGATGAGTTTGTTTAGCAGAACAGCTCGTACCGCCACTGCCTCAAGGGGCGTTCGTAGCTGTAAAGGTTGACATGCTATACTTTTATGAGTGAGAATCGCCACACCACGCGATGATGCGACGGCATCATCGCGATCTTTGCGAAACGTAACACACGTACGGAGAAAGTTTGTGTGTTTGGATTTTAAGTGTGTTTCCTGTAAACACAGCACTTTTGGATTATGTTTGTGGATGAGTTCTTGCAAATCATCAAGGTTTCTAAGAAGACCTCGGACATTCCACTGAATTATTTGTGTATCCATTTTCAAAGTAAATTGGTGCTGTGTTTACGGAAACGGAAGTGATACCTTAGATTACAGCGCTCTTTCGAGGCCCTGTAACCGGGGTTTTGCTTTTTCTGAAGCGTTCGAGGGAGCCTCGCCGCTCCTTAGGCGCTTGGTGCGCCTTGAGGGTTGGTGTAGTGTCCATTGCCTCTAGTGAGGCGCCGGACACGTGCTCTTGCGAGCGAGATGTCAGGGAGGGTGCCGCCTTGGAGGGCAAGACCCCTGCGCCCACCAGCCCGGAGGTCGATGGGGCACCCTGAGGAATTTGGGTGCGCCGGCTGTTGCCAGCGCTAGAAGGGGTGGGGGAGGGTGAAGCAGCCTCGGCTGCGCCCACCTTCGGGGTCGGTGGCCCCGTCTGCTGGGTAGACAGAGCAGCGCTAGCTGCAACCGCCGCGGGGGCAGATGGCGTAACTGCCGACTCACGGCTTGTGGGTCGGGCAGCCGCCGGAGGCCGTTGTGACGCTGCCCCCTGACTCGCCACTTCGGCAAAGCTGGCCTTAGGAAGGTATGCAACCCGCCTGCGTGCCTCTTTGAATGAAATGTTTTCTTTTACTTTGATTGTTACTATTTCTTTTTCTTTTTTCCAAGACGGGCATGACCGCGAGTATGCGGCATGCTCGCCATCACAATTTACACAGTGGAAAGCATTCTCACAAGCTTCAGAGGAGTGTTCGTGCGCGCTGCATTTCGCACAAGTTTGGCGGCCTCGGCAGCTCTGCGAACTGTGGCCAAAACGCTGGCACTTGAAACATCGGAGGGGATTTGGCACGTATGGTCTTACACGGAGCTTGATGTACCCGGCCTCGATTGACTCGGGCAAGACACTCGAATTGAAGGTGAGTATTAGGTGTTTGGTCGCAAGTTCTTTACCATCTCGCCTCATCTTAATTCTTTTGACATTTGTAACATTCTGTTCGCTGAAGCCCTCCAAGAGCTCAGCCTCAGTGAGCTCCAGCAAATCATCGTCCGAGACAACGCCGCGGGAGGTATTCATCGTGCGGTGCGGGGTTACTACTACTTGCGTCTCCCCAAATGATACTAGCTGTGGCAGCTTCTCAAATTGCTTCTGGTCGCGGAGCTCCAAGAGGAGGCACCGCTAGCCATCCTCGACACCTTATATCCTGGGCCAAAAACTTCGGTAAGGGACTTAGATATGAGGAACGGGGAGATTGTTCGTACTTGTTTAGCTGGTTTTTCTGCGTCGATTACATGAAAGCGAGGAAAGTTGTGGACTTGGCGTCCGAAAAACTGAAAGACCTCTTCGGTGCGCCCTCGTTTCTGAGGGCGATCAGGGAGTTTAGGAAAAGCGTTTTCCATAGGTACAGTTGGGTTTTCGGCCGCGATGCCGACCACCCACCATGGAGCCCAACAGGGGGACGTGACAGGAGCTCCTGCTATAGAAACCCTGCCAACGCCAGCCGTACATCGCTGCTATAACCAAATACAGCATAACCAAGGCTGGCTAGCTACAGAAGGTTAACCCTTGCCGCCGAGAAACTAGGAAGTGAAGAGAAGTGATGAGAAGACAGGAAAGATGAAAAAGACGAGAGAGAAAGACGAAGATTGGAGAGGAGGACAGGAAAAGGCGACTGCCGATTTCCCCCGGGTGGGTCAGTCCGGGGGTGCCGTCTACGTGAAGCCGAGGCCAAAGGGGTGTGTTGCCGCCGCCGAGGGGCCGTAAAGGTCCAAACACCCGGCATTGGCTCAACCCCCAGGATCCCCTGTTCCCCGGACGCGGCTAAGCCACGCGCGGCTACACGCCGGAGGGTCCAACCCCCATGTGCTCGGGTACGTGGTGTCGCAACACACCAAACGCCTGCTGACGCAGACGCCACTGCGGGGAAAGGCCAGAATTAGCTGCCATCGGAGAATGGCAACTAAAAGCGGAAAAACAATTCTACCAGCTCTAACATGACCACAGGCGCACCAAGTGAGTCTTTAATCTGGCAGTGCAACTGTCGCGGCTTCTAACGCAAGCGAGCATTACTGCAACAATACTTGACGCTATTAGATGAGAAACCGCTAGCTATAGCCCTGCAGGAGACCGGCAAAGCAGCAAAACTCTCTGAATACCAAGCTTTTTCAAGTGACAGAGGTGACAAATCTCACGTCTAAATGTTGATTAAGAGGAACATTGCGGCATGCGAGTGCGAACTCAACTCGAGAAAAACTAAGGCAACGCTATTGGAAATTTTTACGGGATGAAAAGAAGAACCGAGCACGTTCTTCTTAAATTTGCACACTATGCAAATTTACGGATGTGTTCGAGCTGGGACACACCCTACACACGCACCCTAGAATTCCGACCAGGGAGGGTAACAGCGTATGCTCAGACACGTTCCCTGACCTGACCTTCTCCAAAGATATCACAGACCTGAACTGGCAAAAATTTTAGCGCAATTCCGGTAGCAACCATTTCATTCTGGGCTCGACCTTTAAACAAGGGGAGAAGATACGTCGTGCGCGTCAACCGAAGGTCGCGGAATGGGGAATTATTTAGGAAGAAGCAAGAGAAAGCTGCTACAGGGAGGACCCCAAACACAGATAAATTGACGGAGGCCCTCACGCGTCACGTTGAAGCGGAAACCAAGACGCTTGAAGGGGACGATGCCCTGAAATCGTTTAAAGCAAACTGCTTCACATGTGGGAGGCAACACATGATATGGAGCGCAGACTCATGGAACCGTAATCTTAGAAGGTGAATCGCCAGACATAGCAAGAAAATTCAAAATTATGCGATCAAATTATGCGAAGATAATTGCTGCACGAGATGAGACGAGATGTAGGGAGGCATGAGACTTTCCACAACGTGGGGTCTGCTGAGACACCTACTAGACCCAACCAATTCAAAAACCCAATCGGGAAATATATTATCAAAAGCCGGGTACGCGTTTGGGAGTACAGATGCGGAATTTATGGACAAACTAATCACCATGTACATTGGCAATACTCATAGTAATCACCTCTCGGAGTACGACGAAGCTCCGAACGAGGAGTTCGACGCACACATCAGCAAGGCGGATGTCAGGGCAGAAACATTGGGACTAAGAACGAAATCGGCCCCGGGCTCTGACGGGATAACTAACACAATTTTAAGAAACCCGGATGGTGCCTCCATCAGCGCTCTGACGGGGTACATGCAAGAAATTTCGACTAAAGGCCACCTGCCTCGCCAGCAGAAGTCGGCAAACGTAATCCTAATCCTCAAGTCGGGCAAACCCCCAAAACTAGAAAATCTAAGGCCTATTTCCCTAACCTCGTGCATGGGTTAATTGATGGAGCGCATAGTCCGCACCACAGTGACGCGCTTTATGGAACAAAACGACCTGTGGCCGCACGAGATCGTCGGGTTCCGACCGCGCTTGTGCACGCAGGACGTGATGCTCCGACCCAAACATAACGTAATCGACTCCCGTTCTAGAGACGCGAAAGTAATTATCGACCTGGACTTGACAAAGGCTTTTGATAATGTTAAACACAAAGCGATCCCACGCGGTCTCAAAGAAATCGGGGTAGGCGCGCGAATATACTACATCAAGAACTTTTCATCAAAAAGAACTGCCTGCATGAAGTTCCACGACATTGAATCTATCTTTCTGCATGATAAAGAAACGAAGTTTTGACGGGCAAGATAGGCTGACACCCTTTCACCACTCGTACGCGTCACTTCATCACATGATCCTATTCTCTGTATATTTGCTCGCTTGTTCGAAAAAAATAAACCACTTGTTAGCCTGCACTCGTGTCATCCACTTCCTTTTCTCCTTCGTCCGGGTTGTGCTGCCTACACCTAAGAATAAATTGAGTCTCCTACACTGAAGTTGGGGAGCAGGGGCATACCGCAGGGCCCGGCTCTCTCCCCGTTACTTTTCAAAGTGGCGATGAGGAGTCTCCCCGATGCTCTGAAAAGCATAGAGGGGCTAAATTTCAATATGTATGCGGATGACATCAACCACTGGACTAACCAGAAGAGCGATGGTTCGAGGAGCGCCTGCAGGCGGCGGCGGACACTGTCGTGGGCTATGGTGCCAGTAGGGGTCTCTCATGCTCTCCGCAAAAATCGGAATTATTCGTCTATAACTCAAAGTCACCCCAATGCAAGCGCAGCTGGGAATTCGATATTAAAGTACAGGGGAAACCAGTCCTAAAGGTAAATCAAATCAGGATGTTAGGATCATTTACTCAGGAGAATGGCTATAATGATGGGGCAATCAAAAAATTAGAGCGGCTTCCCACGCAAGAGCTTGGCATCTTAAGAAGGGTCGCGCTAAAAGGACGAGGCCTGAAGGAAAAAAAAGCTTGCTTAAACTAACCCAAGCATACGTAATAGGCTTCGAGTGCTATGCCACGCTTTACTTAAGCATGAGGTCGCAGGAGAGGAGGAAACTCAACTCGCTCATTCGACGGTGCATAAATAGGGCCTCAGGCTTATCAATTAGCACCTCCACAGAGAATCTCCTCTCTGTAGGAGTGCACAATACCTGGGACGAAATAGCAGAGGCTGTCAGAATTTCGCAGCTCGATAGATTAAGCCAAACGACTACGGGCAGAGCTATCCTCGAAATGGTAGGTCTGCAAACAAGGGCACTACGAGGCAAGTAAACATCCCGCAGGACTGCCGAGAAAATCTAATCATTCCCCACCTCCCTTGTAACATGCATCCAATATTCAACACGGAGAGGAGGGAAAGAGAGCAGAAGCCCTAATCAGATGATTGGATTTGATGGAGAGCATGCCGGTTGCGCACGTGGGCGTGGCAAGTGGCAAGTCGGGTGCGGCGGTCGCCTCGGTAGTCGACGGCCGAGGTGCCCCGTATCGGCCGCCGCCATTAGAAGCCGCAACAGGGAAACGGCTCAAAAAGTTGCAATAGTGCTCGCTTTCGTTGGAACGGCAGCCAATTTCATAATTAGCAATATCAAAATGGCATCTGAAATTCTGGAAAGGATAGGATTTCGCCAGAAGCGGCAAGGGTTCTGCCCAGTAGACGGCTAAACAGAAAAATGTGCCCAATTTGGAACCCTGCACGCACGTCCGTTCCTGGCAACGAGGTGGCCCATGTGTTAGCCCGAGCTCTCTATTTACGGGTGGCTGTAGAGCCGCCCGACTTACGGAATATGGACGAGCTTCTGCAAAATTATACGGAGATTGTCGAAAATTGTCGGTTACGCAAGAGTGGTGCCACCACCGCATAAACGTCTGAACAATAGGGAGGCAGTCGCATGGCGCTGCCTGCAAGCTGGGAACTTCGTAAGCCTGATCTGGTTATATCTGGTTCAGATAGATGATAGGCAAAATGATAAGTGCAAGCACTGTGAGGCGAGAGAGACCCTCGACCACATTATCTGGGATTGTGGCAGCTCCTCGGGGCTAAAGCAACTATAAATTGTAGGCAAGCCTGCGTAGTCCTGCTGCGGAGCGAGGACCCTACTCCACAGCAACAAGCCATCCGCCTGGCGGAAGAAGCCGCGAGGAGTCGTGAAGACCTCGTTGCTTGTTCCTAATCGCGCAGGTCCCGGCCCCCGTCCCTAGGCCTGTGTGCCGGGGACCTCCTTACCTGGCGGAATAAAGTTGTTATCATCATCAACCAAATGCTGGGACTACACGGCTTCGACTTGACGCCGCAAGCTGAGGGAGTGAGCCAGGCAGCAGCGTGTAGGAGGAGAGTAGGTTGGCGGTACTTAACCTGGTCGGCAAAAACGGGTATTGAGGGGCTTTAGGGGCGCCGAGCGAGCGTGAACCGGTGGCACATTGTTCTGAATGCCGCCAGCCGTTTCCATGTGACGCCGGTTAGCGTCAACGCCGAAAATCCGTCGAATATTTCTTCCTTGTGGTGGAGCTTCAGGCGACCGTTGCGGTGGCGAGCGTCGGCGGTGGCGTAGCCGAGCGAACGAGCACAGCGAAAGATGAAAGCGAGCGCGCAGGCTGCGGCAGATGAAAGACACGAGGAGGAAAGCGGAGAGGAGCATGCAGCGGAACCATGAGGCGGAAAACAGGGGACGTCGAAATCATGAGAAGAAAAGCGTAGTGCGGCGACGATAGCTACGAGATCGTAGGCGGGCGTCGCCAGGGAGGTCTGTGGTGGCGCCTATTGTGAACGGCGTCCACGCGTCACCCACGCGCTGGCTCTCGCAATCTCCAGATTAGGCATGCAGTCGCGCCGCACTTCGTTCCATTTGTAACGTGCCGCACGAGACAGATTGTCCACGCCAGCTAATATATCACGAAATGAAAACACCTATAGAGCGGCGCTCAAATTTCGCATTAGGGAGTATCGTAATCGTCAGTGAATTTTTGGCTGTGGCATCGCATGTATTTCTGGTTACGACGCATTTGGAAATCGTGTCTGATGCGCTTACAATTCTTCTTTTAATTAGTCCCTGCACATTTATTGATCATATGTTACGTTAGTGTTGTTGCAATTCAATATTTTCTGTATCGATTGTCAAGAATGGCGAGCCGCTGAGCAGGATTGCCACCTTGCCACCCGAATACGACAAGGGGTGCAAGACGCGCACCTCTCCCTCTCCGTCGCTGCAGCTGCGAGGCGTTCAAAGAAGCGACCTTTGCGCTGGAATCCGCCGCCTTCCTCCAGCCCCTTCGACATTGTGACGGAACTGGTTCGGTGCGTGAACAATGATTCCGGAGTTCCCCAACGCGGAGCTGATTTGACACGCATGGACAAACTGCCGTGGGGACGACGTATTTTGGTGCGTCTCACGTTTTGGCGTGGCACGGAACAACGAGCGACTCTTGATCGGCGTCGATAGTTCCCGGAACGGCACCCTGACAACGTCGTCGTCGGACATCAGAGCGCGGTTGCCTTTGTGTACGTAAACTGGTCTGCAGAGCAGCGGCGCGTTGGTGATGAGTAAACGAACAGTCGCCGCGTCGTAGGACCGGCGGATCGAGTGTATAAAAACTGTGGTTGTGCGAATGCTGAGAACACTTCTCTTGAGCAGTCATGTTAGACTGAGTCACTTCTCTCATGCAGTCCTGTTGGACTAATACTCTTTTTCTCAAGCAGTCATGTTAGACTGATTTAGTTTCTGTAAATAAACCTTTTCCTCGTTCTCGATGAGAAGCAGTTCTTCACTTCATCAACGATCTCAGCGTAAATAAGTTGGACGACGGCATGGGCCAGCTACCTTCGAATTCATGCCTAACTCCAATCTTGGCAAAGGACCACGGACGATGGGATTGAGCCCCCAATCCTGGCAACTGGCTGACAGCGGTGAGATGGACTTTGCGACATGGTGCTGTATCTGTGGTGAGTGCTTGGGTTTTGCTTTGACTCTCTAGGCTTCATTTTGGGGTTGTTCTGTTTAGAACAGTAGGGAAGCTAGATTGTTGTGTGTTAGCTAGGTTGTGTTTTCCTAGCTAGATTTAGAGAGCAGAATCAAGGCAGTAAAGCAGCAGTCATGGAGTTAAGGACACTGCTGAGAGACGAGTTGTTGATTGTTGGTGAGGAACTGGGCCTAGATGTACGTAAGGAAATGCTAAAATCAGAATTATTGCATATCATTTCCGAACAGGCCAGTGAGGAAGAAGTTGAACTGGGGTTTGAACTTCTGAAAAAGAGAGAAGAACGAGAGAGAAAAGAAAGGGAGGAACGCGATAAAGATCGCGAGTTAAGAAAAATGCAACTTGAACTTGAAAGCAAACGTTTGGAGTTGTCTCAAGGAAGTGAAGGCGCTCTGGGACGATCAAGTGAGGCAGAATCATACCGCATGGACAGGCTATTAAAGCCATTTGAGGTCGGGACCGACATAGGCTTGTTCCTAAGCAATTTTGAAAGGACTTGCGAAAAGATGAACTTCGGCCCGAGTACATGGCCACAGCGGTTGCTGTCTATGTTGCCGTGTGAGGCAGCGGAAGTAATCGCCAGACTGAGTGTGCAGGATGCATATGATTATGCAAAAGTTAAGGCTAGTCTCCTGAAGAAATACCGCCTTTCAGCCGAAGCTTTTCGGCAAAGGTTTAGGAGCACAGGCAAGAAAGATAGCGAGGGCTATCCGGAGTTTGCATATAGCTTAAAGGCCAACCTAGTCAAGTGGCTTAAAAGCGCGGAAGCGTACGACAGCAGAGACATGATCATTGAATGCATGTGTCTAGAGCAGTTTTACAAAACCATCCCCCAAGCTGTGAAACTGTGGGTGCAAGACAGAGGTAATGTAAACACTGTGGAAAGGGCGGCTGAATTAGCCGAAGAGTACGCAACCCGTAGAAAGTTGAACGCCGAGGAGGGAAACTGGGACGGTCGAAATGGACCGCGGAAACCATTTCCGTTCAAAAAGGGTGCGCAAACTAGACGATCCGAGCCTGTAGACATGGCGGAAAAGCCCGCAGAAAAGAGCGAGGAGAAACTTAACGGAGAAACCGCACAAAAAGAACAGAAAAGAAAATTCGAATCTGTTAGACCAATTCGCTGTTACAAATGCCACAAACTGGGACATATAGCTGTAAACTGCGAGAAGTCTAGCGTAGTTTTTTCCTACGTAGAGGAAAAAGATGAGAATATGGAACTTTTAAGTCCATATCTCCACGACCTGCAAGTTAATGGAAAACCATGCCGAGTGCTAAGAGACAGTGCCGCCACGCTGGACATTGTCCATCCGTCTTACGTGATGGTAGATGACTTCACCGGAGAAGTAGCATGGATAAAACAGGTTGTAGAAGAACACAGCGTGTGTCTGCCCATGGCCAAAGTCAAAATCAGTGGACCATTCGGGGAGCTAGAGACTGAGGCTGCAGTTTCCAAATTTTTGTCACTGCAGTATCCCTACATCTTTTCGAATCGTTCGAATCAGTTACTGCGTGACAGAGGGCTCAAACTGGGAGAGGGCATAGTACAGGCATTGACCAGAGGCCAAGCTCGTAAGATCGCGGCGCTTTCGGCTGAAAATGCTCAAGCTCCTCCAGCTGAAGCAGAAAAGGGGATAGCTTCAATACCCGAATCCGAGCTAGGCCCGAGGGACAAAAGAACAGTTGAGGAGAGCCTGCCAGTTGACCAGCTCAATGAGAGCGTAGCACTAGAGTGTCAGAGTTCTAGCCTGCAGGAAGAGCAAGCAGACGCGCTCACAAGCGAGACAGGGTCGTTATTATCACCGGCCTCAAAGAACTTTGATCAACTCTTACGCGTGGATAGAGAGTCACTGGCAGCTGAGCAAAAGAATGATGAGAGCTTAGCTAAATTACGTGACACAGCTAAAGAAGGCATTGCTAGGCGCAACGTAACGATACATGAGAGAGGAGGATTGTTGTATCGGCATTACAGAGATCGAAAGGGTAGGATTTTAGATCAGTTAGTCATACCTACTAAGTATAGGGAGGACCTTTTGAGTCTTTGTCATGGAAATGGGTGGTCCGGCCACCTAGGCATAAACAAATCAAAGGAAAGATTGCTTATGGAATACTACTGGCCTGGCTGTTTCAAAGATGTAGAAAACTTTGTAAGATCATGCGACGCCTGCCAGCGTTCTGGTAAACCAGGAGAGACTTGGAAAGCTCCACTGAAGGTAGTGCCCTTAATAACAGAGCCTTTCAGACGGCTTGTAATAGACACGGTAGGGCCTCTTCCAAAAAAAATCAGGCTACAGGTACTTGTTTACCATGCCGTGTCCGGCTACCAAGTTTCCAGAAGCAATCCCTTTGAAAGAGCTCAGCTCCACTAAAGTAGTAGACGCGCTTTTGACAGTGTTTGCACGAGTTGGGTTTCCAGCCGAAATTCAGGCAGATCAAGGGTCAGTATTCACGAGCGCACTGACTTCCACATTCTTGCAAAAGTGCGGGGTAAAGTTAATACACAGTTCTGTCTATCACCCTCAGTCAAACAGTGTAGAGAGGTGGCATTCGGTGCTTAAACGAGTTTTGCGTGCGCTCTGTTACGAGCACAAGGAGGACTGGGAGAACTGTCTGCCGGCAACTTTGTTTGCTTTGCGAACGGTTCCACATGAGGCGACAGGGTTCTCACCAGCTGAACTAGTGTATGGGAGGACACTCCGGTCTCCACTGAGAATGTTAAGAGAGATGTGGGAGGAAAGAGGGGAGAGTCCAACCGTGGTTGAATACGTGCTAAATTTACTGGAACGGCTAAGCGCAACCCAAGAACTAGTCGGAAAGAACATGGCACTAGCTCAAAAGAACGCCAATTTCTATTACGACAGGAATGCGAGGCTTCGTACGTTTAACGCCGGAGACCAGGTAATGATCCTCAAACCTTCAAGAAAGAACAAGCTTGAAGTTCACTGTGACGGGCCCGTTAAAGTGTTGCACAAACTTTCAGAAACTAACTATGCTTTGAGAATGCCCGGTCGCAGGAAGGAAGTGAGGATATATCACTGTAATTTGATGAAGCCGTATGTAGAGCGGAGCGGAGTCGTTAACTATACTGTCAAAGAGCCGGATGGCATTGGTACCAAGTTTAAGGAGTATAGGGCAACCTCCAACTCTGAAATCGGCCTAGAAGAAGTAGTAGAACACTCGGTAAGCTCGCATGCTCTAAGACCCGAGCAGCTAGATGAGCCAAAAGGGGTGTTGGGGGAATATCTCGACAGATTCAGCGATCGGCCGGGTAGAACCGAACTGATAACGCATGAAATTGAGCTGACCTCTACCGAACCAGTAAGATCAAAACCTTACAGGGTGTCTCCAAGACAGAGAGAGATTATGGAGGCAGAGATACAGCGCATGCTAGAGTTGGGAGTTATTGAGCCCGCTGAGAGTGACTACACGTCACCGCTAATACTCGTAGAAACCCCTAACAAGGACCCTCGTCCGTGTGTTGACTACAGGAAGTTAAATGCGATCACTAGGGATCAGCTGTACCCGATACCCAACATTGAGGAACGAATTGAAAGAGTTAGCGCTACTAAATACATTTCAACTATAGATCTCGTGCGGGGGTACTGGCATGTTCCCCTTTCAGAAAGTGCCAGCCGCTATGCCGCATTCATCTCGCCTGTAGGCACTTTTCGCCCTCTCGCACTCAGCTTCGGGCTGAAGAACGCGCCGTTTAGCTTCTCTAAGTTAATGGATATTGTCCTAAAAGACTTGCAGGAGTTCGCCTTACCTTAATTTGATGATGTAGCATTTTTTTTGTTTCTGCACTTATGTTGTTGTTGTTTTTTTTTGAAGCCTAGCGAGTCTAAAGTGATGGCCAATGCACGCCATCTCGGCGCAGAGCCGTGTTGTGGGGTTCATTTTGCAGTTGCCTGTCCTTGTTGGATGTTTTGGGGCGGTGACATCAATGCACAAGTGGTCGCTGCGAGCCAAGACATCAATCCCCCCCCTGACCAGCAGCCGTTCTCTTCCTGCCTAGCGGTTGTCAGCGCTAGACAGTCGAGATTTTTCGGGCCATGGAGGCGCTGTCAAGAATGGCGAGCCGCTGAGCAGGATTGCCACCTTGCCACCCGATTACGACAAGGGGTGCAAGACGCGCACCTCTCCCTCTCCGTCGCTGCAGCTGCGAGGAGTTCAAAGAAGCGACCTTTGCGCTGGAATCCGCCGCCTTCCTCCAGCCCCTTCGACATTGTGACGGAACTGGTTCGGTGCGTGAACAATGATTCCGGAGTTCCCCAACGCGGAGCTGATTTGACACGCATGGACAAACTGCCGTGGGGACGACGTATTTTGGTGCGTCTCACGTTTTGGCGTGGCACGGAACAACGAGCGACCCTCGATCGGCGTCGATAGTTCCCGGAACGGCACCCTGACAACGTCGTCGTCGGACATCAGAGGGCGGTTGCCTTTGTGTACGTAAACTGGTCTGCAGAGCAGCGGCGCGTTGGTGATGAGTAAACGAACAGTCGCCGCGTCGTAGGACCGGCGGATCGAGTGTATAAAAACTGTGGTTGTGCGAATGCTGAGAACACTTCTCTTGAGCAGTCATGTTAGACTGAGTCACTTCTCTCATGCAGTCCTGTTGGACTAATACTCTTTTTCTCAAGCAGTCATGTTAGACTGATTTAGTTTCTGTAAATAAACCCTTTTCCTCGTTCTCGATGAGAAGCAGTTCTTCACTTCATCAACGATCTCAGCGTAAATAAGTTGGACGACGGCATGGGCCAGCTACCTTCGAATTCATGCCGAACTCCAATCTTGGCAAAGGACCACGGACGATGGGATTGAGCCCCCAATCCTGACACGATTTAGTTCGTTTTTCTGCTTAGCTGCGTATGTTAAGAAGTAGCGCTACTCTATTTTATTCGTGGTTTTGTCCCCACCTTTCTGGCTTTTACGGTACTTGAATGAATATTAATGCGATTAGCATTCTTAGGGTACTTGAGACACTTTCCGCAGTCCGTCCGTCCGTCCGTCCGTCCGTCCGTCCGTCCGTCTGTCTGTCTGTCTGTCTGTCTGTCTGTCTGTCTGTCTGTCTGTCTGTCTGTCTGTCTGTCTGTCTGTCTGTCTGTCTGTCTTGGGTCGGCTGGAGTGGGTAGTCCTTGGCCTAATTGGTAGCGCATCGGGGTGCAGTGCTGACGTAGCAAAGTTTAAAACCAATCGCCACACTAGCGTGGAACCTATATGTGCCGCTGTTCCATAAACCGCTTTGATGCCAACTTGGGTAACCATGGGCATGCGCCTCTGCCTGTGTGCCGCTCTTCAATGAGAAAGAAATATCCTTTGTAATTTACATGGTACTAGGCGGAATAGAAAACCCGCTTTGTGCGGATGTCGCGGCGGAACCGCTTCATGGCACAACATATCACGGGTGCGTCGCTTTTCGCGGCGATCCCGTGAGCGCAGCCATGTTTGATTAAGTGGTGACGCGTCCATTGCTTGCTTGAGCTGCCTCCGTTGCCTCCGCGGTTGCAATGGGTGTGTATGACGCCGGTGCGGCATAGCACACCTCTGTTTCAGGAGGTATCATAGCGGTGACTGGGTGGACAACACGAAGCTTTGGCCACAGCTTCAGAGAACAAGCAACAGCGCTTTGGGAGCTGATTAAGCTATGCCCAAAGGGCGCGAGAAGCTTAAGTGGTGCTTGTTTTAAAAGCGAGAATAACTATGTATTCCACGCTATCCAAACTTTCCGCTCATGAACTTAATTAGGGTTAGTGTGTTTTGCTCTTCGTTATTTATTTGGCAAATATTTTGAAGCAGCGTCTTGTCACATATCTTACTCAGTCAGTTTCCTTGGTGTGGTCACTATCTGATTACGTCTGCCTAATCTCTGGCAGGTGAGCTCAGATCCGATATATTTGTTCTTCCTGCGCGGAAGGCTTGTACTTGTAATACCTTGTAGCAAAGATGCATCATCGCTTGTAACTCGCTTACTTTTGTGGACTGTCATGAAACATTCACCTTCGACCATCCGTGCACTATCGGTGTTGTCCGTCATTTATTGTGCGTAAATTTTTATGCTGCGCCTACATCCAAGTGTGCGCCCATTGACTTATTGACACGTTGGCGATAGAGTCGGCGTAAGATTCCGTGCCAGTTGGGGTAGATGTGTGTAGATACTGTGCGTGAAATGTACTATAACAGGAAGCGTCGCCACTCCCTTTGTCATTCTTTAACGAGCGGTACTCACTCTTGCCGGCGTATTAGGCTGAAGCACTTTCTTTGAAGCTTAGCGATACAACTCTGGCGGACAAGAAAAATTCTGTATCCTCAGAGAAAGCCGTACAGCTCGATGTGCCGGTAACTCGTACTGACAGTTGCAGCAATGGTCCGCGTACTTGGCTACACAGATTCATTCCATTCCATAATATGCCAGTCACTATTTTTACACCAGACTACTGCACCTAATAAGAGGTACAAATTGAAGGTCATATAGGTCTACGCGCCTACATCCAGTCATGATGACCAGCAAGTCGAAAGCTTCTATGAAGACGAGGAAGCGGCGATGGGTAAAGTCAAAACAACATACACTATGATTGGCGACTTCAATGCCAGGGTAGGCAAAAAGCAGGCTGGAGGCAAGTCAGTGGGAAAATATTTCATAGGAATAGCAGGGGAGAGTCATTAGTGAAGTTTACAGAAAGGAATAATTTGCGGATAATGAATACCGTCTCAAGCAAGCGGGATAACCGCAAGTGGACGTGGAGGAGCTCGAATGGCGAGATTAGAAATGAAATAGGCTTCATACTGTGCGCTAACTTTGGCATCATACAAGATGCGGACGTGCTCGGCAAGGTGCGCTCCATTGACCATAGGATGGTAAGATCTCGAATTAGCCTCGTCTTGAGGAGGGAACGGAAGAAACTGGTACATAAGAAGCCGATCAAGGAGTTGGCGGGAAGAGGGAAAATAGAGGAATTCCGGATCAAGCTAGAGAACATGTTTAGTAAAAGCAATGAAGGGGGCTAGTTGGTGAACATTCATGGTTATATTGCGCTCAGTTTTACACAGACGATATTAAGGAAGGACAGGACGTGGACGGACGTAGCGCAACGTCCGTCCACGCCCTGTCCTTCCTTAATATCGTGTTCGTAAAACTGAGTGCAATGTAACCATGAATGTAGAGAACATGTATTCCGCTTTAATTCAGGAAGAAAACCTTAGTATTGACTTAGTCTTGAAGCAATGAACGACAATGTTATGGGTGTCATTAAGGAGTGCGCAATAGGAGTCGGTGGTAACTTCGCCACACAGGATACCGGTAAGCTATCGCAGGAGACGAAAGATCTGATAAAGAAACGCCGATGTATAAAAGCCTCTAATCCTTCAACTATAATAGAATTGGCAGAATTCTCCAAGTTAATCAACAAGCGTAAGATAGCTGACATAAGGAAGTATAATGTGGATAGAATTGAGCATGCTCTCAGGAACGGAGGAAGCCTAAAATCAGTGAAGAAGAAACCAGAAATAGGCAAGAGTCAGATGTATGCGTCAAGAGACAAAGCCGGCAATATCATTACTAATATGCATGAGATAGTTCAAGTGGCTGAGGAGTTCTATAGAGATTTATACATACCAGTGGCACCCACGAAGATACTGGAAGAGAGAATAGTCTAGAGGAATTCGAAATCACACAAGTAACGCCGGAAGTTGTAAAGAAAGCCTTGGGAGCTATGCAAAAGGGGAAGGCAACGAGGGAGGATCAGGTAACAGCAGATTTGTTGAAGGATGGTGGGCAGATTGTTCTAGAAAAAATGGCCACCCTGTATACGCAATGCCTCATGACTTCGAGCGTACCGGTATCTTGGAAGAACGCTAGCATAATCCTAATCCGTAAGGAAGGGGACGCCAAAGACTTGAAAAATTATAGACCGATCAGCTTACTGTCCGTTGCCTACGAAGTATTTACTAAGGTAATCGCAAATAGAATCAGGAACACGTTACACTTCTGTCAACCAAAGGACCAGGCGGGATATCGTAAAAGCTACCCAACAATAGACCATATTCTCGCTATCAATCAGGTGATCGACAAATGTGCGGAATATAACCAACCCTTATATATAGCTTTCATTGATTAAGACAAAGCGTTTGATTCAGTCGAAACCTCAGCAGTCATGCAGCCATTAGGGAATCAGGGTGTAGACGAGCCGTATGTAAAAATACTGAAAGATATCTATAGCGGCTCCACAGCCACCGTAGTCCTCCATGATGATGACAAGATGTCAAGATGTACTTATTGAGGGATGGCTCGAAGGCCTATAATGGGGAATAGGAAGAGGAGGGGGAGGCGTATTCAGAACCGTCCTAGGAGCTGCGCGTCCTTGGCGAAAGCCAAGAGCGAGTCCACAATGACCCTGTAGGAATCCATCGAGTCAGTTGCCGGTCTAATCCACTCCTCGTAGGACGACATTCGGAGCGCCATCAGGTGGTGGTCCCGTAGTCCTCCACGAAGAAAGCAACAAAATCCTAATAAAGAAGGGCGTCTGGCAGGGAGATACGATCTCTCCAATGCTATTCACAGCGTGTTTACAGGAGGTACTCAGAGACATGGATTGGGAAGAATTGGGGATAAGAGTTAATGGAGAATACCTCAGTAAATTCAATGATGATATTGCCTTGCTTAGTAACTCAGGGGACAAATTGCAATGCATGCTCACTGACCTGGAGAGGCAAAGCAGAAGGGTGGATCTAAAAATGAATCTGCGGAAATATAAAGTAATGTTTCTCAGTCTAGGAAGAGAACAGCTGTTTACGAAAGGTAGCTACGCACTGGAAGTGGTAAGGGAATACATCTACTTAGGGCAGGTAGTGACCACGCATCCAGATCATGAGACTGAAATAATCACAAGAATAAGGATGGGCTGGAGTGTGTTTGGCAGGCATTCTCAAATCATAAACAGCAGGTTGCCATTATTCTTCAAAAGAAAAGTTTATAACAGCTGTGTCTTGCTAGTATTCACCTACGGGATAGAAACTTGGAGGCTTACGAAAAGGGTTCTATTTAAATTGAGGACGACTCAACGAGCTATGGAAAGAAGATTGATGGGTGTAACGTTAAGGGGGGATAAGAAAAGAGCAGATTGGGTGAGAAAACAAAGGCGAGTTAATTACATCTAAGTTGAAATCATGAAGAAGAAATGGGGATGGGCAGGGCATGTAATGAGGAGAGAAGATAACCGGTGGTCATGAAGGGTTGCGGACTGGATTCCAAGAGAATGGAAGCGTAGCAGTAGGCGGCAGAAAGTTAGGTGGACGGATGAGATCAAGAAGTTTGCAGGGACAGCATTAGCACATGACCAAGGTAGTTTGAGAAGTATGGGAGAGGCCTCTGCCCTGCAGTGGGCGTAGCTAGGATTATGATGATGACGATGACTGCACGCGTCTTCAATCCACGTGATTCAACCCGGCATGATTGGAGCACATTGCGTTAGCGACAACTCAGTTGCATTTCCGACAGCTGATTGCACAGAAGCAATGTGGAAGCGGTAATGGTTTCGAATTCGCGCGCTGTCGCTGAGGCGACATGCGGGGCGTAAGCAGGGCTCGGCCGAAAGCGCCATCTCGTTTCTCTAGAACAAACTGCTTCGTCAAAAGGGTCAATGCAGCGGCAGGCGTGAGAGAGGAGCGCGGTTGCATTCACGTAACGGCGTTGGAAATACGGCGGACGCCACATTGCTTGAATACGAATTGCATGTGAGGTGTTCCAGTAATTATTTGCGTTGTAAGCTCACCCCAACCATGTGCCGAAATCATGTACTTCCTTACTTGATCTGTACTTTCTTATCACTTTCTTTTCCTCCCCATCTTTCACGTCGTTTTCCTTTCTTGGTCAAGGGCTTGTACGCACCTCTACCTGCAATAAACGATTTCTTCTTGCTTGCTCCTTGATGCAAGTATATGGTCGCTTCAATTTGTGTCACCGCAAAGGAAATGCTGTAGCATGTGGACGCAGTGCTACCAATACCTTTATGGAAATCTAGAAACTCTGGTCGCCAGAAAATCTTCTGTAGCAAGTGATAATGATGCCAATGAAATCTACTCTTATAACTTACGTTTACAGTTTGCATACTAATACATGGACATTAAAAATATGGCTAAGTCTTAGAGGAGTTTACGAACAATGTACTGTTCAAGTGGTTGATCGGCCAAAAACCGGTGACCATTAAACATGGCTTAATGGATTGCTGGGATCCAATATTCTGCTGCAACACCTCTCCTCTCACAAAGAACACCAAAAAGATATATTCCCGTAACCCCGATACGTTATTTATTTATTTATTTATTTATTTATTTATTTATTTATTTATTTATTTATTTATTTATTTATTTATTTATTTATTTATTATACCTCAAAGGCCCCAGAGATGGGGTATTACATGAGGGATGGGCTTTAACAAACAGCGATTCTAGAGCAGCCTTGAAGTGATGAGTGTCGGAGTGGTGCGTGATGTCGGCAGACAGACCGTTCCAGTCCCTGGCGGTTTTCACAAAAAATGATCGTAGATGAGAGGTAGTCTGCGCCGGGGGAGGATACACGGCTTTGCTGTGGTTAATGCGGCTGGACTGACGATGAGCTGGTAGTATAGCTGAAATGTGGAGTGGTGAATGATAGAATTTGTGAAAAAGACACAGTCTAGAAATAAGACGTCGCGATTCTAGATTAGTAAGACCGGCACGGGATTTTAGTTCAGACACGCTTGCATGATAAGAATATTCAGAGTAGATAAACCGGGCTGCACGGTTTTGAATTGATTCCAGTGTATTAGATAGGTTATGTCGATGAGGATCCCAGACAGAGCATGCATATTCTAACTTAGGGCGGACATATGTAACATAAGCTAACAATTTTACTGATGGGGGAGCAAGTCTTAGATTCCGGCGGAGAAAACCGAGGGTTCGATTCGCGGCATTGGCTAAGTTAATGACATGTTGTGACCAATTTAGGGTAGTTGAAAATGTTATGCCGAGGTATTTATACGAGTCTACGGATGAGATTTCGGCACCGTATATGGTGTATTTCCCTGATTGGTGATGCTGTCTGCGATGGAAAGAAACTAGCGAGGTTTTCTTAGTATTTAAAGACATCAACCATTTGTTACACCATAATTCAATGCGTTTTAGGTCATCTTGGAGCAAATGAATGTCTGAAGTGTTAGTTATGCGTCGATAAACTACACAATCGTCTGCGAACAATCGAATGTTAGAAGTGATATTAGTAGGAAGATCATTAATGTAAATTAGAAAGAGTAGTGGTCCGAGAACTGTGCCTTGTGGTACGCCCGAAAGGACAGAAGATCTTTTAGATGACTGTGTGTTAGCAAATACAAACTGTTGTCGGTTAGTAAGGAAGCTACGTATCGAGTCTAGTACAAATGGATTAATCTTGAGACGGGAAAGTTTTAGGAGTAGCCGTTGGTGTGGAACTTTGTCAAATGCCTTTTCAAAGTCTAAGAAAATAGCATCTACAGGTACGTTCAAGTCAAGGTTAGAGCTTAGATCATGAAAAAATAAAGCTAGTTAGGTGTCACATGAAAGACCTTTACGGAAGCCATGTTGAGCTGGGTGGAAGACGTTATTGGATACTAAAAAGTTTACGATCTGAGAGTAAATAACATGCTCCATTAGTTTGCAACAAACACTGGTGAGTGAAATGGGGCGATAACTAGAGCACAACGATGGAGGACCTTTTTTCGGGACTGGAACAATCTTGCCTACTCTCCAGTCTTCCGGCACCGCTCCTGATGACAATGATTGCTGAAAAATAGCACACAACATCGCGCTCACATTTGTTTTGGTGTTTTTCAGCATTTTAACATTTATTTCATCGACGCCAGACGATGATGTAAGTTTTAATGAATCAATTAGTTTCTCAATGCCGTAAGGACAAAAGGTAATATCAGGCATGACTGCATGATCCGAAAGAGGGAAGCGAGGTAATATGTTGACAGGTTCAGTTGTGAAGACGGAAGAAAAAGTACGGTTAAGTTGTTCAGCAATTTCGCAATCGGGAATACGATGGTTTTGATCGTCAAACAGAGCTAATGGCTGGGAGTTATTAGGGTTAATAACTTTCCAGAATTTTTGGGGGTTATTTCTTAACATAGACGGTAGCGTTCGGGAAAAAAAAGTGCGTTTTTCTTTATTTGCTAGAGCTTCGAATTCTTTTTCTCCAAGGTAATACTTATTCCATGCGCCTGCGTTGTTAAATCGTTTAGCCGAGCGAAAAAGCCTTTTCTTTTTATTGTTAAGACGCTTTAGTGTGATATTAAACCATGGGGATGACTGTTTTTCGGTTAGGGTGATAACAGGTACGTATCTCGCGAACACATCGAGCATTTTGTTTTTAAAAAGCAGCCAGTTAGTTTCGACAGAACGTGTCAAAAAACTGGTGTGGAATGAAGCAGCAAAATGTGCGAGTTCAGAGTTAATTGCCGAGTAATTCCCTTTGTCATACAGTTTGATCACTTTGGTTATCTTTGTAGGTTGTGTAAGCTGACAGGAGTACGATGCATGGATTATAGAATGATCACTAAGACCAGGCAAATGCGTCATTGCATAAACTTTGTCAGGATCAGAAGCAAAAATGAGGTCGAGTATGTTAGAAGAATTACAACCTTGACGTGTAGGTTCAGTGACAAGTTGCGTTAATCCAAAGGTTAGGCAGGAGTTAACAAAATCGCTTTCGGTACTTTGTTGCGAAGTTGTTGATGTTAGATTAGTCCAGTTTATGGCGGGGAAGTTAAAATCACCGAACAGTAACATCGGAGAGTGGTGATGCAATTCAGTTACCGAACGCAATGTTTCGTGGAATTCTGCAACAAAGTTAGGATCATTACCAGGGGGGCGATAGCAGACTGCGATTATTGTGGGTGGGTAAGAGGCATTACACAGGACGAACAGAATTTCTAGGGAGGACGATGTGTTAATTTCAGTACATTGAAGGTCCTTATGAGCGCCAATGAATACGCCGCCACCACGTCTGGTAGTTCGATCATGCCTGAAGATATTGAAGTTAGGGAAAAATGGCAATATTTCAGAGTCTTCTATTGTAGAATTAAGGCAAGTTTCAGTAATAACAATTAGGTCAGACTCTGTTGTGTCGGCAAGATTACTGAGAGCATCAAGCTTCGGAAAAATGCTTCTAATGTTAGTAAAAACAAACGAAAAATAATTTTTCTTGGAGTTAGCATTGCTGGGGCCTAGGCATTTAAAGCACGAGGGACAACCTTTTGGGCGTTGCGGTCAAACGTGTAAGCTTTGTTTCCAATAGTTAGCTTGTCATGTCGGAGCTTGAATGGTTTCTGTTGTGTCTTGGCGAATTCGACTAAACGCCTTCTAGCTGTTAGAGTGTTAGGAGAGTAATCTTCTGAAATTCTATATTCAGTGCCCTTGAGTTTCCTACCCTGTGAAAGAATTTCTTCTTTTACTTTGAAATGTGAAAGTTTTACAATAATTGGCCTGTTGCTGTTTACTTTGAATTTGCCCAAACGGTGGGCACGTTCGATGTCCACCGACTGAACAAGTCGGTGGACAATGTTCAATGTTCGGAAGTGTGGTCAATGTTCGGAAGTGTTGCACGTACAAAAGGACGAAGACAGGGAAAAAAAACCAAGTAGACGGAAAGAGCGCATACAATGAACTGGTTTTATTCCTCTCGAAGCTGCATATTCTGTATAAGCGGTGTTCACACGTGCAAAAAAGGAAAGGGAGATGAAGGGGAGATGGCTAATCAAGCCAGCCTCATGTCAACGAAAGCTGTGAAGAAAGTTGTTTTCCGCGATGAACAAGGTAATAGCACTGGACTTGGTGCCTTGAAAAGGACAAATCCGCTTGTCGAAACGTAGCTCTGGCTTTCACCTTGTTCTCGTTTTGCTCATGGTCTTGAATTTCAATCTCCCACCTTCCCCGTATTTTTCCTTGCTGGATTTCTACCGATGGAAGATGAAGGAGCAAGCTGAGCGCCCTCTGCTTTCCTTCGCACACGTAGCCGCCTTGAAAAAGACAAGTCCACTTGTGGAAACGTTAGCTCCGGCTTTCACCTTGTTCTCGTTTTGCTCAAGGTAACAGGAGTGTCATTTACGCAGTCATCGCCCTTTTCCTGGATATAAAAAGCTTCTAGACGCTCACGGGCTATTTTATTCGTGCTCCTGCCTACAGTCCTACTGATCTTCAACAGTGGCTGACATCACTTACATGCAATGTAGTGAGATGGCAAGTGCACGGCTTCACTTTTCGAATTGACAACGCATGCTCCCCTCATTTGGCCCACAACGCATGCTCCCCTCATGTTTTCCCCACATATACTCGTACGCACTAGAGCGGAATTTGATATGCCACACCCACGGCAAATTTCAAGAAAGTTGCGGCATGCTTTATTAGGCAACCGCTTCGTCGGGATCCTCCTCCGCTTATCCTCGGGCACAACCCAGTGAGCTTATGTGCAGCAGAAAAACCACAGGGGCACCATGCCTTTTTGCATCTTTTTTATGTTGTGGGTGACTTTGTGTACAAATTGCACAAACGTGGTCTTGTTTCTGAGCAAGCCATCAGTGCTGCTTCCTTGTTCTTTTTTTTTACCTTCTTAAGAAGGTTCTCGCCGTAGTTTTGATCACCTCGCAGGGAAAGCCGGCTGAAAGTAGCCTGGTAATTTAATTATAGAAACTGCCGTGCATTGCATCGGATGATTTTGCAAGAGCAGATTCCAGGCCCGAACTTGTAATTGCCCCCTTATCTATCTTCTAATGCGCAGAATCATTAGGAAGAAGCTCTTTCTGTGCTCGTGGTGTGCAATTCCAGCAGATACAATGCAAGTCGAACTGCAAACTAAGATCTAAAATCTGCAATGAACCGTCAATCGGAAGCTTGCGCGCAAATGCCGAACCCGTCCCATTTTGTATAGAAAGGGTAAAACAGCTGCTCACTGAATCAGCGCAGGTCAAGGTCCTTTGTTTGGATGCAACAATTAAAAAATCTATGACATATCTGAAAGCCTTAAGTACCCCCTGATTAGAAAACTGATGATTCAGGAAGCAGTCAGTGGTAGCGAAATATATGTCACATAGGACGGGGGCGACACAATAACGAATACAAAATTCCTTGCCGTTGAATGTAAAGGTCGTTGTTAAAAGATATGAAGGTGACTTGCAAATAAAATCAAGTAAAGGCGGAGCTGTCCAGTGGTACTCCAGCAGAGTTCCGCAGTCCTATTTCACCATTCCTATCACTGCATTCTCTGATGACTACGAACAGTTCATCGTTGGTCACCGAATAAAACAAATAATCCACTTCAACTGAAAAAAACGTAGAAAACACAAACATTGGAATTCAAGAAACCTACATCACCGGAGTTTTTTCTGGCGAATGGGTCTTCAACATGTGAAGAGATCAAATGTTTCTTTAGATACTGGTAATTAGAAACTGCCACGAATCCTTCTCACTGATGATTGTTCTGAATGGCACATATTCCTCTGCAGCTTTGGCGGTGGAAACACAGGAGGCGCTTTCTTTCTACAATTGTGTCGAACTTGGAAGCCTAGACAATCCGAGATCCCTGCATATGGCTGCCGCTCTGCTCTTGATTCTTGTAGCATTGGGCTTTACGCGTACAAAGTTGTTAGCGATAGTTTGACCTGCCTTTTCTTTGTATGAAATCTTGTACACGTAAGACGGCTAATCCTCCATCCTTATCAGCCTGAAGCAACCGCGGATTCATTCGCTTGAAGAAAGCAACCACTTCTAGTCGGGTCTTTGGCGTGCATGGTGGATGTCGTGCTCACCGTTCTTTTAGGACTTCTCCCCACCTTCTGGAAGGCATTTTTCCCGTCCTTCTTGGTCAGCCTTCATTGAAACTCGCCGGCTAATAGTTAGTTGGTCATGGCCTTGTACCGGATGTTCGTAACTGTTCTTTGGACCCCTGTTAAGTATGTAGGTTGAAGGCCCATTCACCACAAAAAAACTCTTGTGATGTACGTTTATTGAATTCCAATGCTCAGGTTGGCTGCGTTCTTTCTGTGGATGCGGAGGATTAGTTTTATTCAGTGCCTCCTGCGGAATTGTTCGCAGCCATCTGAGAATACACTGAAAGAAATGGTGAAATAGGGCTTCGGAACTCCGCTGGGGTACCAGTCGAAAGCTTCATGCCTCTCCTCGAATTTTATTTGCAAGCCACCTTTATATCTTTTAACAACTACTTTCACATTCAGCAGCAAGGCATCTGTATTGGTTATTGTGGAGCACCGACCCCTTGTAATATATTTTCGGCTGCCATTGACCACTCCCAGAATCATGAGTTTTCCAATCAGGCAGTATTTGAGGTTTTTAGATACGCTGACAATTGTTTAATTGTTGTATCCAAACGAAGAACCTCGACCTGCACTGATTCAGTAAGTACTGTTTTAATAATTTTTAACAATATGGGGAAGGTTTGGATTTTACGCACGAATTTCCAACTAAGGGTTCGTTTCAGTATCTAGATCTTAACTTGCCGTTCGACTTGCATCCTATCCAGTGGCGTAGCAACAGGGGGGGCCGGGGGGCCGTGGGCCCCGGGTGCAAGGGGCCAGAGGGGCGAGGGGGGGGGGAAGGGTGTCATATATGTCTGAAGACACCCGGAACTTGATATCCTCGCCTTCCTCGACTATAGCCGGGGGGGGGGGGAGGTGACCAAAGACCTATGGGCCCCGGGTGCCAGACGACCTAGCTACGCCACTGATCCTATCTGCTGGAATTACGCACCAAGTAAAACCACAGAAAGAGCTTGCTTATGATTCTGCGCATTCGAAGATACTTAAGAGGGCAATTTCAAGATCGTGCTTGGAATCTGATCTGCTCTTACAAAATCATGTTCCCATGCAAAGCACGGCAGCTTCTATAATGAAATTAACAGGATATCTTCAGCCGACTTCCCCTCTGCGAGGTCATCACAGCTGTGGCTGAGAACATTCTTAGGAACGTAAAAAAAAAAACGTGGAAGCAGCACTGATGTCTTGCTCAGAAAGAAGACCACGGTTCTGCCATATATGCACAAAGTCGCCCGCAACATAAAAAAGTAGGAAAAGGGCATGGTGTCCCTGTTGTTCTTCTGCTCCAAATAAGCTCGCTGGATCATGCCCGAGGATAGGCGGAGAAGGATCCCGACGAAGCGGCTCCGTAACAACGCATGCCGAAACCTTCGCGAAATGTGTCATGGTCGTGGTATATCAAATCCCGCTCATGTGTGGACGAGTGTATCTGGGCCGAGGAGGGCGCTGCGTGAGGGAACATGCAGGGGAGCATGCGTTGTCAATTCGGAAGAGAAGGAGCACACTTGCCCACTCATTGCGTTACATGCAAAGGATGTGAGGCACTGTTCAAGGTCATTGATTGTAGGCAGGAGCAAGAACGAAAAAAATTGCTCGTGAGCTTTTAGAAGCTTTTTACATCAAGGGGAAGGGCGACGAAAGCACAAGTGACACTTCCGTTACCTTTTATAATGCGGAAAACTATTTCCTGCTCAGCTTTTGCTGACATGAGGCAGGCTTGATTTGCCAAATCTTTCCCTCCTACCCCTTCCTTTTTGGTACGTGTGAACCCTGACTATATATGCAGCTTGAAGATGAATAAAACCAGTTGGTAGCTTGTGCCCTTTCCGTCTACTTCGTTTTTTTCTGTGTTTGTCCTTTTGTGCATGGCTCTTCCTAACAGAGCCATGCACCAACTCACCCAGCAAGAAGTTCTAAACTACCCCCGTAACTGTGAGATATTTGTCCACCGAATTGAGGATGTAACAGAGTATATGGTATGTTTATGCACATTAGCATCAAAACTCATATGCTCAGCGCAAACCGTGTGATTTATTGTTAGGTTTTAAACATCTACATCGTTACGAATCTTATCAGCAAGGCTTTCCGCGTATTCAGCTTCTCTTCCCACTTTACATCATATGGGTGAGTGATGCGTCACACGTAAGAGCAATTTGATTGGGTTCCCATTTGACGTGATTGGGAACACTTATAGCAGGCCTTCCAACTAAGTTTATTTTTAATAATGCAGTAGAATAATACAGTAAATAAGTACATGTGTAGAAATAAAAACCCAAACGTGACAAATGTAGACGCTTTTGTAACTATTAGAGTGCTCCTGACAGCAATATCTACATTTACAGCAACTTGTTTTTCGAAAGTTAACTAGTGTAGTACTACATCTATTGAAGCTTCTTTTTCCCGACATGTTTATTTTACCTCGCGCACCACGTAGTGTAAATGACAAAAAAGGCGAACAAATGAATAAACATAGAAACCGAGCGCATAATAGGCTAATTGTGATGGAAGCTGTTTGCAGGTTTGAATACCCTGTAAAAATATTGTTTGTGATTCAGTCGTATATCAAGAGAACGTGTATTAAATGTAGCAAAATGTCAATTGAAAGACAACAAAAGCTATATTACTTTCTTTAAGGCTCACGTTCATGGGATTTACCTAATAAATAGAGAAGTTGTTCATTTTTGTGTCATACTATTTGTTGCACAGCCGACTTGTTATCAGATAATTAGAAACACTTCTCGCAACCTTCTTAATAGAATAAATTATATGGAAATTCACATTATATGTGAATCCACATGAATGGAAGAAAGGAGCTCGAAAGATGGCGAAAACGAGGTAAGATTGCCATACGGAGCTTTTATTGAATGTGTTGAAACATCGAGTTACTCTGCCGCTGGGAAGTACACACCATAATCGCAAAACTCTTATTTACGCAATTGTCAGGGGAAGATTTGCCGTGTTAAATTGCTTGTCCATGATACCCTTTCCTCTTCTACATTTCATGAAATCAAGCACTCTCCATTGATCGAAAAGTTCAAGTAAGGATTAAAACGCGATATATGATAATACGACGATCACAAACTTTTTGTGGCACCATATGCCACTTGTTCCAATCAACCATGCAAATATTATGTAAAGCCCAAGAGAAAAAAACATTTTGTATTATTCCACACACAATAAGTGTTGCCGAAGAAATACATCATTTTCCGTTTCGTATTTTCATGAGATTGCGGGCGGATTTACGTCTTCATAAAGGCCCGAGAAATAATGGGTTCAACGCAGCTAACAGCGATCATTCCTTTTCTGTAAAAAAATATGGTCTAGACAGGTTGTCAGCAACCAGAAGAAATGAAAAGCCAGAAATAAAAGAAGGAAGAACGGTATTCGCACGGTGAAGCGTGCACTCACGTGAACTTTCCAGAAGGTCATCGACTCTCGAGACTCGTCGTCCGTCCGAGATCCCACAACAGAAATTCGAGGGCCGATCACGCGGAATCAGTGGGCACACGTATCCACAAAACATGTGTTCTTCAGCATCTAAATAAAATGAAAACACCAACAGAGTTGCAGTCAGACAACCGCCAGCCCACCCACCCTCAGAAAAAAAGAAAAAAAAACACGGAAGGTGAACATAATACATATTAAGATAAACATAAAAAACGGCATACGCGGAAGCTGCCCTCTTCGTCTATCACCAAACGACCTCGACAGTGTGATAAACGGTTCGGAAGGTGCAGAGGGACTACAAAGAAAGGCACAACGCAGTGACTAAAAAAGTGGGGAAAAATAATTTTTATGCCGATACGTGGTCCGGCATGGTCTACGGTCAGACCACCGCCCGATCAGTGCGGTCGCTGACCTCTTCGCCCAGCGCACGCAGCGGGCTCCCAACGCACTAAACATGGGTTAGCCGTCGCCGAATTGTACAGGGGTCTGCCCTTGGCGCCGCAACAAGAGCCTAGAAGTAAACACTCTGTCGGCCTCCATCTACAGGAGAGGAGGACGGCGGGAACTAGGAAGGTTGCGCGGAGTTATTGGCGAAGGGAGGGAAGGGAACGGAAGGGGGCCAATCCCTTTGGGTCCCGCCTCCCCACACGCGAAAACGGCGGCGCCCAGGAAGCGCTTCCTCGCCGCTCGTCGGGAACCGGCGGGTCGGGTGACGGCGACGACCTTGACTGTGCCGCCGGGGTCGATGAACGGTCGCCGGCCTTGTTCCCGCCTCCCTTGCTCACGGCCCGCCCCTCTATGCGCTTGTGTGAAGGGTCTTAGCGGGAGGCACAAGGGCAGGCTGACCGCGTACGGGGCGGGAGAGGATAAAAAATCTAACATAAAGATATGCGGTGGTTTCACCTTGCAAGAGAAGAAAAAATGGGAAGAAAAAAATGGTCAAGAACTGTTTGGCAGAAGGGGGAGCTGACCGCTTAGACGATATGAAAAAAGAAAACGAAATGAAGGCAAGGAATGCTAGGGATTAGGCTTTAAAGAAAGGTCTGTCGAATCGACTGTCGGAAGGGGAAGCGGAGGACAGCTTGAAGGGGAAAAAAATTGAGGCAAAGTGTTGAGCTTCTTCATGTGTCCGCCTTTCGGATAGACCGCGAGTGGCGAAGGTTGGCGAAAAAAAAATACAAGTGAACCGTTGAAGGAAAGGTCGGGAAGGAAGTCGTGAACCCGTTGTTCATGGCCTGGCAGCAGGAAGGGTCAGAGGTCAGGGCGCTACGGGATGAGTAATGGTACCGTCGGCAGTGCGTGCAGAACCGGTAGGGGGTTGCCCCTTGACCCGTACTGCGCCCCCTGGCCTTGGATGAAAAGGGAGCAGACTGGCCACTTGCCGGCTATTCGGATTGCTTGGCAGACAGCCTCCGGTCAACGAACGGACGGGGTATGCATCGTCATACCGCGTCCTTTCTCATGGGTGCCGAGTGGCACTGTTCTTTGCCGCGCCCACACGATCCCGCGAATGCTGGCAGGTTGTCCGAAGGAGTGCGCCCCTGCATTAGCCTCAGACTTGAAACGGAAAATCGTCATACACCCGAACGCAGCACGAAACTACAACGAAAACCTATGCGGGTTTGTCAGAAAAAACGCCTCGGCTGTTGAGGAAAAATTGGTCCTCTTCCTGGATTTTTCCTCAACTGCGAAGCGTTCTTTCTGAGAAACCCGCATGGGTTTCCTTTGTAGTTTCGTGCTACGTGTGGGTGGATAACGTTTTTTTTTTAGCTTTCATGATACTTCCTCCACGTTGGGGGGTTCTGCAGAACTGATCTGCCAGTCTCTGAGACTTGTGTCAGGCGTAAGGACAAGAGCTGACTGAGATAAGTACGCTTTCAATTGCGGAGGAAGCGATAATGACACGCTAACTCTGTCAGACGCTGACGACAATGATGGGGCACCAAACTCGAGTTGGGATGCATGAATATGCGCATTAGTTTATTCAGTGCATCTTTAATTGGAAAAGCGCAAAAGCGAAATGGAACGATACAAATTGCACATGAGGGCGTTTTTTCGTTCTCTTAATCCGCTCTTCCAGATAAAGAACAACACTGAATATCCAGGTTGTTGCGAAATGGGTGTTTTCATTTCGCCGTCCCTCCGAAGGGCTCTTCACCGCAGTCAGTAGCGTGTTTTTGTGCAATACCCGCGAGAGGCCACCAGCTACCACAGCTGAAAATGAACATTAATCTTGGCCAGCTGCCATGCTAACGCACCATGTTCGAAGACCTTCTATCCGAAGCCTTTTTTATTTGAAAGACAACACCAGCTTCACCCGAAGCGCAGGTGGTTCTCTTGCACGGGCCGAGAATGTGCCGCAGCTCCAATCTCGAGTCGCTCTGACAGTTTACTGACGCCTTGAAAACTGTCTCTCTGTATAGTAGCGGCAGAAGTCGCGTTGAATATGTTGCGAGTCCTCAGGTATGAGGATCATTTATATGTTACCTACAGGTCACGGCCAGGCTATGCGTTCCCATTAGTTATACGCCTGAGGATCGAACGCTACAGTGAGCAGCATTCCTAATTATATATCGACGCTTATTGCCATAACAGGAAGCGATGCCGTTTCTTTGGAGCAGTTCTATTGTACTTACATTTATTTGCACGTAATAAAACCACATAGTTTAATCCATTGCCAAAATATGACTCATACCATGGCCCCACTTCCAGGAAGTTCCTTCGGTGTCACACTTGGTTATCGCAGGACACCAGGAAAACATGCGCATCACGCTCGTAAACTGCCTCTAAGCGTTGCGATAGTTTACTGAAAATGCCATAATTAACAAAGACACAGTTTGAATTTCCGGTGGGCATAGTGTCCCTGTGCATCCTCCCACACGCAGTCTGTGCTTACCCTCTCCCTTTTTGTGCAATTTTTCAATTGTGCAATATTTTCAACACTTCCTTGTATGCCATTTTGTGTGATATATCTTTTCTGGTCACAAATGTGTTCAGCGAATCTATTTGCATGATCGACTCCTGCGGGACCTGTGGGACTCCTGTGGATGGCCTGTGGGACCATTCATTTGCACTTGCTGTGGAGTCTTTTACGTGTATCCATAAACTGCAGATATGGACATCAGAGAGCCTACGACCATTTTCAAAATTCAATTATTTTAGACAACGCGCACATATGCAATACTGATATAATCTCACATACCGCTAAGCAGATGCCACAGAAGTTTTTGTTGAGTATACTCGCAGGTAAAATATGTAGATGTTGTGAACAGCTGTGGCTCCTTTTCCTTAAATCAGTGTCTACAAGGGGTATGCAAAAATAACTTTTTCTCGCGCACCGATTATTTTGCTGTATAAGCAAGAAAACTTAATATAAGCGTAACATATGTTGTAGATCATACTAATATGTGCCTTAATTAACCAAGCGAGATCAATTACTTTTGTGGCTCATTCCGTCAAATCACACTGCAAGCTGCAGTCATCAATCTTCTGTTAAATTTTGCAAATGTTCAATGAAACATATTTCTCTGTTATGCAGACGTGCAATGGCAAGCCCTACTGTGTGTTCCAAAGGTAAAATTTGGGCTCTAAATTAAAGAAGACATTTCCAATAAGAAACAACAAGCAAGAATGATCAATGCATTGTATCAGAAGCCCAAGGTACACAAATTAGAAGTGTCAAAGCATTTTAAGGAAAGAATGGTATTTGAAAATGTAACACTCTCTAGTAAAGGTCAAGCAAGTCAATATACGTAGACTACTTCACGAAATTATGCGAATAATGGGATAACAAACAGTGGGTCAGGAAGTGTGTTATTTTCCCGCAAAATAAAAGCTGATGATAGCCATTACATAAGTCATTTTCGCATCATGAGACTGCTGCTTGATAAATTTAGAAACAAACCAAAAAACAAGCAATGCAAAAAATGCAGTTTGATGCTGCTCTTTCCATACTGGGGTAAATAAAAAAAAACGGATCACATATAATGTGTACATATCAGACACCTTGTGAAACAATAAAGGAAAATTCAATTTCGAGCTATGGCACTTGCCGCATAAGTGTGGGGGGTCTTGCACTAATAAGTGATAGTTACTACTGCATTTAGAAATTGAAAGCATTTATGCAGACAAAGATGATTCTTTATATTTTGGCTACCACTTCCCATGCGTCCACCAAGTGTTACAAAGCTGCACGCAGGCATACCAAGGGCTTTACAGCAACACCTGCAGGTAAAAAGTAAAAGCAATCAAAGTGCTGGTGCATTCTGGACGCTATCTTTGACAACTTTTAGGCAAGAACAGTGCAAAAAGCAGACATAAGAACTTCATTTATTTCCGTAATTTCCCATTTGAATGACCTTTTCTTCTTGCTTAGACAATGCCTACGCCTAGCCACAGCAGCTCCCTTATGCAGACTCCGCAAGCCAAGACGCCGTGGAGTCGCATGCAGATAAGAGGCATGAAGCAATGGCAGTGGTATTGACATTCATCCACTTTCTTTCTTTTTCTCACATTTAGGCAGCCAGCACACATCAAACAGCCACCTTGACTGCGTATGTATCAGCAGATTCCTGTTGTACATATGCTGATAGTAAACTTCAAGGAACTTGAACTTGATAACAAACTTGATTATAAACTTGAAGGCAAATGGAACGTTGATGCATTGCTTTTTTGAACATTTAGTGTACGCATACAATATATGTTATGCTTTGCAGCACAACAGATCGTATTTATTTACGTATATGCTTTGTTTATGTATATGCTGTGTGGCCCTCAATGCTGCAGTTCATGTTGTAGCCGCTGCTTTGTCTGTGTATTGCACCCTGGATTAGTCTTGTGGTATTCACATGTGCAAAAAGCCCATGCTTCTCTGATAAATACAAATCAAGGTTTTACGTACAGTTTTCAGTGTTACAATAAAAAATAAAAGTAAACAATCTCATCGTGGAATTGTGTTTATCACGGCAATGCCTATGACAGTTATTGACAAGCTGACAACTTGAACTGGTCAATCCGTCATGGAAAGGGATTATATGCATACATGTAGAAAAAAAAAGGTATACATGTGTGTGTGTGTGTGGGGGGGGGGGGGGTTAGGATTTGACGCAGTACCAAAATACCTACCTACAACTTCCTCTAGACCCATTCCTTGAAGGTAGCGTAACAAAGCGTATTATCAATACAGTTCATAAGCCCGGCGATGCGCGCAATATATGCCATCACTCGCATTTGTGATTGCACCGGATGCCCTCCATATTATTCTGGTTAATCGTGCTCACTGCACCTAGACAAACAAAAGATCATGGGTGCAGGTGGCTTTAAGGTATCCCGACCTTGCAAGACACCACTGCGCGTGCCAGGGGCGCTATCCGTGCGAACTCTCCTTCGCACACACCGGCCTCGGCGGCCCCAACTACGGACTGCCCTGCATCGAACTTTGATTCCCCCGCTGCCCCTTGGGTGCTCCGGAAATCCTGCGCTGCCTGCTTCATTACAATCTCACGAGCTCTCCTGAGACCTCCATTTGTCGGTTACATGTGCCCTCCTACTGGATCAGTACTTGTAAAAAAATACAATCTATCGTTGCAGGCGGGTAAATAGTAGAGCAGCCGCTTCTAGGTTTGCTTTATGCGGACGACATTGTGTTGCTAGCTAACAAGCAAAGTGATATGCAACGTCTGGCTAGTACTTTAGGGCAGGAAGGTGAGAATTTAGGTTTCAAATTTAGCGTTAAAGATCAGGTGCTATGGTATTCAATGAAAACAGTGAACAGGAAGTTGCAATACAGGGCCAGGAAATACCTCGGGTAAAAGAATATAAATATCTTGATGTAGAAATAAAGGAAGGCAATAGATATATGGAAACACATCAAAAAGCAATTACAGAGAAAGAGAAATGCGACCATAATGAAACACAGAGCGCTATGGGTATACAATAGGTGCGAGGTGCTCCGGGGTATGTGGAAAGGCGTAATGGTTTGAAGATACGGTTGTTTGCTTGAAGTCAGGGGTGCAATGAGGACTGGGTGGCAACGAAAGGTTATGTGATCGCCTTGCAATGGGCCCTCACGGGAAGGTTACAAGCGAAGCTGTACAGGGTGACATGAGCTGGACAAATTTTGATGGAAGGGAAGCTCAGAGTAAAATGGATTATGAAGAACTACCGAGGAATATGGATAATGTAATTCATTGACAGGAAAGACAGAGAGGACGACTTGAACTAGTGCGCTCTAGTTTGCTACTCTGCACTCGGAAAGAAGAAACGGAAGTGAAAGTACTGGGATGAGGGATGGTTATAAGAGTACTCATGTATATTAGACAGTGGTCCTACTAGAGCCGCACAAGCCTTTCGGTGCCGCGAGAGCAGGGGTAAAGCAAACAAGTCCGCAACAGAAATTAGTGAAAGCGATCCATAGAATGACGGTGGCAAAGTAGGGAAAGAAGAAACAATGGAGGCCTGCAAAAGAAAGTTCTCCAAAGGGCTTCAGAAAGTTTGGTGAGGGGAATTACTTGGGTTTTCTTCTTTTTTTTGGTAGGATATTACACAATATAATAATCTAATACTAATGCTAACTGCATGCTCGGATACATACGGCACAACTTTTCCAAAGCACCGACTACTTTAAATTTACAGCTTTACTAGACTTTAATACGCTGGAAACTTGAATATACATCTGTAATATGAGATCACATGAGCTGCAATCACGTTAATCTCATTACTTTACTTGAACTAGTAACCCACGTGGCTCACTAAATTACCCAATTGCCCTCAGTCCCCATCAGCCGCGGAGCACCTGACCAAGGCGGCGGTCAGACCTGTAACGTAGCAGAGGGTGCTAAGAATATCTGGGTCCGGACAGGCCGCCAATGGAAGCTGACCCTTGCAACGTTTAACACCCGAACCCTCTCGAGTGAGGCTAGCTTACCAAGACTCTTTGAGGAACTATAAGACATTGTTTGGGATATCGTCGGCCTTAGTGAGATTAGAAGAACTGGTGAGGCTTATACATTGCTGAATAACAGACATGTCCTGTCCTATAGAGGTCTCCTAGATAAGAAGCAATACGGGGTAGGATTCCTAATCCATGAGGACATAGCGGGCAACATTGACGAATTCTACAGCATGATTGAGAGGGTAGCTGTAGTCGTAATCAAACTTAATAAGAGATATAGATTAAAGGTAGTACAAGCCTACACTGCAACATCCCGTCACGATGATGAGCAAATAGAACAGTATTATGAAGATGTTCAATTAGCGATGAGAAAAGTGCAAACTCAGTATACTGTAGTAATGGGCGACTTCAATGCAAATGTGGGGGAAAAGCAGGCTGGTGAACGAGCAATTGGCAACTACGGCGTCGATTCTAGGAACGCTGGGCGAGAGACGCTGGTAGAATTAGCAGAAAGGAATAAGCTTCCAAGAATGAACACCCTTTTCAGGAGGCGTAGCAACAGAAAGTGGACCTGTAAAAGCCTTAATGGTGAAACAAGAAATGAAATTTACTTCATACTTTCTGCTTATCGCAGCATAGTGCAGGATGTAAAAGCTATGTGTAGGGAAAAGTGCAGTGATCACAGGTTAGTGAGGGCTAGGATTCACCTCAGTTTGAAGAGAGAAAAAGCGAAATTGGTCAAGAAGAAACAGGTCAACTTAGAGGCAGTAAGGGTAAAAGCAGACCAATTCAGGCTGGTACTTGCAAACAAATATACAGCCTTAGAAGAGTGAGATGATGATTACATGGAGCTAATGAATGAAACCGTAATTAGGTTGGCTTTAGAGGCAGCAATTGAAGTGGGAGGCAAGGCACCAAGGCAAGCAGTAGGTAAGCGCCCCCGAGTAACAAAGGATCTGTAAAGAAACGACAAAAAAATGAAAGCGTCCAACTTAAGAGATAAGATAGAATTCGCGGAACTAAAAACTGATCAACAAGGCAAAAATAAGTGATATTCGAAACTACAACCTGATAAAGACTGAAGCCGTAAAAAATTGACGCAGCTTGAAATAAAGAAGAAAGAAACTTGGCATAGGACAAACCAAGATGTATGCACTGAAAGATAAGCAGGGTAATATAATCAACAATGTCGAAGAGGAGAAGATGGAATAACAGTCGATTTAATCAAAGATGGAGGAGACAAAAGCACTTGGAAAACTGGCGGCTTTTTATACGAAGTGTCTATTGACTGCAAGGGTCCCAGAAAACTGGAAGAATGCAAACATTATAATAATACACAAAAAGGGAGACGTTAAAGAATTGAAAAATTATCGGCCCATTAGCATACTCCCAGTATTACATTAAATATTTACCAAAATATTCTCCAATAGAATAAAGGACAACACTGGACTTGAGCGAACCTAGGGAATAGGCTGGCTTCAGTAAGGAATATTCTACAATGGATCACATCCATTTCATTAATCAGGTTATCGAGAAATCCGTAGAGTATCGTAAGCCTCTCTATATGGCTTTCATAGATCACGAAAAGGCATTTGATTCAGTAGAGATACCAACAGTCATAGCGGCAATACGTATTCAAGGAGTACAGAACGCTTACGTAAGTAGCTTGAAAAATATCTACAGAGGTTCTATAGCTACCTTAATTCTACACAAGAAATGCAGGAAGATACCCCTAAAGAAAGGAGTCAAACAGGGAGACACAATCTCTCCAATGCTATTCACTGCGTGCATGGAAGAAGTAGTCAAGTTATTGAACTGGGAAGGCTTAGGAGTAAAGATCGATGGGGAATATCTCAGCGACCTTCAGTTGGCCGATGATATTGTTCTATTCAGCAACAATGCAGACGAGTTACAACAAATGATTAAGGACCTTAGCAGAGATAATGTAAGAGTGGGGTCGAAGAGTACGTGAAGGAGTACGTTTACCTAGGTCAAATAATGACAGGGAAACCTGATAATGCAAAGGAAATTCACAGAATAAAAATGGGTTGGATCGCATACGGCAGACATTGCCAGCTCCTGAATGGAAGCTTACCATTATCATTGAAAAGGAAGGTGTACAATTAGTGCATTTTACCAGTGCTGACAAATGGGGCAGAGACTTGGAGACTGACAAAGAAGCTTGAGAACAAGTTAAGGGCAGCGCAAAGTGTGATGGAACGAAGATTGCTAGGCATAACGTTAAGAGACAGAAAGAGAGCGGTTTGGATCAGAGAGCAAACGGGTGCAGACGATATTCTAATTGACATCAAGGGGAAAAAAATGGATCTTGGCAGGTTATGTAGTGCGCAGGTTAGATAACCATTGGACCATTAGGGCTACAGAAGGCGTACCAAGAGAAAGAAAACGCGATCGAGGATAACAGAAGACTAGGTGGAGTGATGAAATTATGAAATTCGCGGGCGCTAGTTGGAATCGGTTGGCGCTGCACAGGGGTAATTGGAAATCGCAGGGAGAGGCCTTCGTCCTGCAGTGGACATAAAACAGGCTGCTGCTGCTGATTATTATTATTATTATTATTATTATTATTATTATTATTATTATTATTATTATTATTATTATTATTATTATTATTATTATTACAAAATAACTCTACCCGTTTCCTTCTGTCTGGTTATAACCGTGCCGCGAATATAACCTTAATGAAAGCAAACCCAGCACTTATTCCACTTGCTAACCGCCGCAATATTCTCGCTATTTCATAAAATTTTTAATCCCACCACACTTTACCACGATTCAGCCTGCGGCCTCAGTACATTTCAAACCACGTTGGTCACCGCAGTAAGGTAGGAACTGATCCATATCAGACGAAGGCTTTCTTTCAGTCTTTCAACCCCCGTACATCTCAGGAATGGAATTACCTTACCTCAAGTATCGTAGCCACAACGGATAAAAAAGCTTTCCGCTAAACATTAGCTAACATTATATAATCAGCTGAATCATTTTATTACCAGAACTCTGAGCACTTGTTTGTTTGCTTTACGCGACTACTCTGTAACCACTCCGCTCTTTAATGTCACACAGCCCTGAGGGTATTTTAAATAAATAAGAGCTCGGTGGCGCACACACCGCCCCTTTCCAGAGGGGAGGCTCATAGCATCCATCCATCCCATCCATCCATCGATGACATCAGTCGGAGGACTCGTGTTTGTCTTCTGCTACGCTCAGGCTATAATAGAGCTTCACTTTCGTGCCTTTTCTCTCACTGTGACTGCGTCTCGCATAGAACGGCGCTCTCAAATTACAGTCTGTATTATTTATTTTATTTCTATAAATGAAGTCATTAGCAGGACAACAAACGTTGAATATTTAACGTATCTGCTACATTACCGCCCGATGTGGTAGCCGAGTGACTCTGGCTTTGCGCTGCTAAAGCTCGAAGTCGCTGATGCGACACTGGCCGCGGTCGCCGCATTTCCATGGGGGCGAAATGCAGAAACACTCCTGTATAGTTAAATATAGGTGCACGTTAAATAACCACAGGTGGTCAAAATGAATCCGTAGTCCACCATTACGGTGTGTCTCATAATCCTATAAGGTTGTTTTGACACGTAATATAACCACAGCCCTCGCCGGCTGAGACAAGATTTCGTCACTCAGTCATAAAGCATTTCGCCGAGCGAATAAATGAGTCTACGCAGCTTTTGAAATATACCACGATTGCATAACCCATTCACAAAATTTTGCGTCGGCTAAGTGGCATTGTCATCATCCTCAACATTGCCTTATCTCATGTGCACTGCAGGACAAAGGCCTCTGTATGCATGCGGTCTCCAATTACCCCTTTCATGCGCCAACGGATTCCAACTAATGCCTGTGCCGTCCTCGACTGTGCTTCCCTCCTGTTGGCACCTTCTTTGTAACCATAATGGTCCAGCAGTTATCTAACCTACGCATTACACGACCTGCTAAGCTCCATTTATTTTTTCTCCTATTGTCAATTCGAATATCGGCTATCCCCGTTTGCTCTCTAATCCACACCGCTCTCTTTCTGTCTCTTGATGTTACGCCTAGCATTCTTCGTTCCATCGCTCTTTGCGTGGCCCTTAACTGGTTTTCGAGCTTCTTTGACAGTCTCCAAGTTTCTGCCCCAATGTTAGCACCAGTAGAATGCACTGATTGTACACCTTTCTTTTGAATGATAATGGTAAGTTTCGAGTCTGGATCTGACAATGTCTGCGGTATGCGCTCCAACCGATTTTTACCCTTCTGTATATTTCCTTCTCATGATGATGGTCCCCTGTGAGTATTTGCCCTAGATGAACGTATTCCTTCACAGACTCTAGAGGCTGACTGACGATCCTGAACTCTCGTTCCCTTGGCAGGCTATTGATTGTTATCTTTGTTTTCTGCATATTAATCTTCAACCCCACTCGTACACTCTCTCTGATACGGTTCTCAATCATTTGTTGCGACTTGTTGACAGGGTTGGTGAACAGAAAAATGTCACCTGCAAACTAAAGGTTGCTGAGATATTCACCGTTAATCCTTACTCCTAAGCCTTCCAAGTTTAATAGCTTTAATACTTCTCCCAAGCATGCAGTGAATAGCATACGAGAGATTGTGTCTCCTTGTCTGATCACTTTCTTTATGGGTATCTTACTACTTTTCTTGTGTACAATTAAGGCAGCTGTGGAATCTCTGTAGATATTTTCCAAGATATTTACGTAAGCCTCCTGTACTCTTTGATTATTTAATGCCTCCATGACTGCTGGTATCTCTACTGCATCAAATGCCTTTTCGTAATCTATGAAAGCCACATAGAGAAGCTGATTGTACTCTGCAGATTTGTCGATGACCTGATTGATGACTTGGATGTGATTCTTTGTAGAGTACCCCTTCCTGAAGCCAGCCTGTTCTCTTGGTTGACTGAAGTCAAGCGTTACCTTGATTGTATTTGAAATTATCTTGGTGAATATGTTGCACAATACTGGAAGTAAGCTAATGGGCCTCTAATTTTGCAATTCTCTAACGTCTCCCTTTTTGTGAAATAGCATTATGGTGTCATTCTTCCAGTTCTCTGGGACCTTTGAAGTCGTGAGAAATTTCGTCTTAAGGGCCACAAGGTTTTCAGGCATGATGTCTCCGCCATCTTCAAGTAAATCGGCTGTTATTCTATGTTCTCCTGCCGCTTTTCCTCGTTTCATGTCTTTCAAGACCCTTCTAACTTCATCGCAAGCTATACAGGGAGCCTCTTTAACCTGCTCATTACTACTACGAGTGGAGGTATGATGGTTGCTCCGGGTACTGTGCAGGTCAGTATAGAATTGTTCCGCTGCTTCCACTATATTTTCGAAATTGCTGATGGTATTGCCCTGCTTATCTTTGAGTGCATACATCTTGGCTTGTCCTAAGCCGAATTTCCTTCTCACTGATTTCATACTTCGTCCATTTTTTTACTGCTTCCACAGTTTTTCTTACGCTAGCATTTCTAATATCCCTTTTTTCTCCTTATTGATTAGTTTTGACTGTTCCGTTAATTCTATCAGATCTTTTGAGCGGGACATTTGTCCTTTGTCGTTTCTTTACTAGGTCCCTTTTCACTTGAGAGAGCTTACCTTCTGGTTGCCTTGGTGCCTTACCTCCCACTTCAATTGCTGCTTGTGAAGCCAGACTAGTAACGGTTTCATTCACTCCCTCTATGTCATCTTCATCTCCCGGTTCTAAGGCTTCATATTTATCTTAAAACTCTTTGTGCGCAAACAAACAGGGACGAAGAATAGGGGCAATACAAGGACGAGCGCTAGTCCTTGTGTTGCGCCTATTCTTCGTCCCTGTTTGTTTGCGCACAAAAAGTTTTAAGATGAATCTGTTCCAACTAGGCCGACTCGCAGTTATGCTGCATATTTGTTTGCAGATACCAGCCTGAATTGCTCTGCTTTTACACTTACTGCCTCTAGGTCGACCTGTTTCTTCTTGACCAATTTTGCTCTTTCTTTCTTGAAATTGAGGTGAATAATAGCCCTCACTAACCTGTGATCACTGCACTTTACCCTACCATCACTTCTACATCCTGCACTATGCTGGGATCAGCAGAAAGTATGAAGTCAATTTCATTCCTTGTTTCACCATTAGGGCTTTTCCAGGTCCACTTTCTGTTGCTACGCTTCCTAAAAAGGTGTTCACTCTTGGAAGCTTATTTATTTCTGCGAATTCTACCAGTATCTCTCGCCCAGCGTCCCTACAATCGACGCCGTAGGTGCCGAGTGCTTGTTCACCAGCCTGCTTTTTCCCACACTTGTATTGAAGTCGCCCATTACTAGATTACACTGAATTTGCACTTTTCTCATCGTTATTTCAACATCTTCATAAAACTGACCTATTTCATCACTATCATAGCTGGAGGTTAGAGTGTAGGCTTGTCCTACCTTTAATCTATACCTCTTAAGCTTTATTAAGACTATTGCTACGCTCTTATTAGTGTTGTAGAATTCGTCATTGTTGCCCGCTATATTCTTATAGATTGGGAATCCTACTGCGTACAGCTTCTTATCTGGAAGTCCTCTGTAGCAGAGGACGTGGCCATTAGTCAGGACTGTGTAAGCCTTACCAGCTCTTTTAACCTGGTGGTGATGATGATGGTTGTATTCACATAGAAGGTTGTGGCCAAGTACCGCACCAGGGGGCCAATCCTTCTCTGGTGAGGGAGTGCGTTACCGGTTCTGGTCACCGGAGTCAGGCCGCATTCCAGGCCTGTTTATGCAATGTCATCAACACTCGGATTTTTTTTTAATCCAGTGGAAAATTGCGTGGCACCGGGATTTGAACAATGGTCCTCTTGCACGCGAGGCGGATTCTCTACGTCTACGCCATCGCTGCCCGTCTCGGAAGAGAACAGCATTTTATGATAGGTAGCAAGGCAATGGAAGTGGTAAGGGAATACATCTCTTTAGGGCAGCTAGTGACCGCGGATCCGGATCATGAGACTGCAATAATCATAATAATAATAATTGTCTGGGGCGCGTTTGGCAGGCATTCTCAGATCATGAACAGCAGGTTGCCATTATCCCTAAAGAGAAAAGTGTATAACAGCTGTGTCTTACCAGTACTCACGTACGGCTTACGAAAAGGGTTCTACTTAAGTTGAGGACGACGCAACGAGCTATGGAAAGAAGAATGATAGGTGTAACGTTAAGGGATAAGAAAAGCTCACATTGGGTGAGGGAACAAACTCGATTTAATGACATCTTATTCGAAATCAAGAGAAAGAAATGGGGATGGGAGGGGCATGTAATGAGGAGGGAAGATAACCGATCGTCATTGAGGGTTACGGACTGATTTCCAAGAGAAGGGAAGCGTAGCACGGGGCGGAAGGAAGTTAGGTGGGCGGATGAGCTTAAGAAGTTTGCAGGAACACGGCCACAATTAGCACGTGACAGGGGCAGTTGGAGAAGTATGGGACAGGCCTTTGCCCTGCCGGGGGCATAGTCAGGATGATGATGATGATGGTGGTGGTGGTGGTGGTGGTGGTGGTGGTGGTGGTGGTGGTGGTGGTGGTGGTGTAGCTACAGGCGGGTTTAGCCTGGCGATCAAGGTCGGCGATTGCTCCGCCCGAGTATCTCTTGTAACATCAGTATGGTGTTTCACCACATGTCCAACAGACCAGCCTCTCTTAAGAATCCGATAAGGAGACGTGAAGTTTCTTTGCAGCCTATAATTGATCCTTGGGGGAACACAAGGTGTTGCTGGCACGTATGTGGAAGATCCTTTTGTTGCAGATTTTTCAGGAGAGCGTCTCTTTCGTCTCGCGATTTCATGCATGACCACAGAAAGTATTCAATGTCTCCTGTATCGTCGCATATCGTACAGCTCGGAGAACTGATGCGCCCTGTCTTAAATAACTAAGTTGGTGTACTAGCAATTCCTGTCCTTATTCAATGTACAAGGGAGGGAGGGGATTTCGTCGAGGCTTCCTCTCGACGAAATCTCTTCGTTACGCATAGCATATGTGATGGAACGTAAAGTAACCCAAGTGATGGCGAATGTCAGATTTCTCAACTTGATTGCTCTGTGGGCCCTTGACTTTGGGAGCATGATCGAGCAATGCGTATGCAAGAGCATCAGCTTTTTCGTAGTCAGCAATGCTAATGTCGGAGGGAATCCATTGAAACTTTACCGTGAGGCCTTTGTTGCCGCGTTCTTTCACGAGGGCTAGTGATTTGCATGGGAACTTGATGGACGGATACCACGGTAGAGTTGTTGCAACGCGGCCTTCGAGTCCGTAAGGAGGACGACATTTTGTGGAGGAAATGTCTCTAGTTTGCGCGGAGCAGGAGCTATTTTCACGCCTTCAACGACTGTCGACGAAGATATGCAGTCCAGACGGCCAGACAACGCATATCTCAGAGGGAATCTAGAACGCAGCTGCGCAGTGATCTTCGCCTACTTTGACAAAGCTATGTGTATGTACTTTGGCGATTCGGGCTAGTCGTGTTCAAATGTTCCAAAACTAGTGACTTGGCTTTTTGCAGCTGGAATCCAGCTCTTTAACTGTAGTCGTGGTACACTTAAGTTGCGTGTTTTACCCTCGAATGTCCAGGGTGGGTCTAACGTTTCCCTGTGTATCGAGCAGCGTAATCCCAAGACTCGAAGCATGTTTAGTACTGCATAAAAATTTGAGCGTGGCCTGTTACCTACACATCTTAAGAGGGCTTTGCCGGGCGAAGTCCCACTAAGACGTAGTAGTTGGTTCATGAGAGTCTACGAAGCCTGAAGTCGCAGAGGTCGTGACTTAGCTTCGTAGAGCACTTTTTTGCTCGATGCCGGCTGAGAGCCGAAGGCCTTTTCTGTGCAGCGTTTCCAAGCACTCGTATAGACTATCTGAGCGTGAATTCAGACATAGCTGATATAGGATCCGACTTGTAACCAACGCTGTATGTAGCCGTAGCATCGACGTCGGGTGGCTGTCCCAGCGTATGCCAGCGATTCGATTGAGCTCATGAAGCCTCTGTGACAATGAAGCCACAACGTGGTCAACAGCGCGGCCCCAGAGTAGTTTGTGGTCCAAGGTCATGCGAAGAAATCGGATATTGGCGACTTGTCTAATCTGGTACTTGTTCAAACTCAGCTTCAAGCGTGTAGGTTTTTTTTTTAATTCCAAGAAATAGTATTGAAGCGGTATGAGCCTTCGAATAGAAGATGAAGAAGCGCGGGAGCCGGGGGGACAGAAGAAGAGAAGAGAGAAGTGAGAAATAAATGTAGACGAGATGGACGCCAGTTCCACAGCAACGCTTTAAGTCTACTGTGTCCTTTAACTAGGAACGCTACAATATTTTGGCGCAGCCGACAACTGACTCCAACATGTGGGTGACATTTTTCCTCGAGGAGACCTCCGCAGAGAAGATCATCTTTTCGAGATACCAAGCTCAAGACGAACCAGCGGTGGAACTACCTCGCGAACTCAACTCGGCAGACCTCGTGAACCTGGTTTTAGAGAAGGCTTCCATAGACATTGCTGAACTACGTCGGAAGGGTGCGGTGAAAGTGAACTTGCGTCTGGCGATCTTCGACGAATTAGTTCTTGAACCCATGCGTCGAAAGGACACTGCATCACGGTCTTCGACAGAAGAGGTGAGCCTCGTTTTGAAAGCTCTTCAGCTACAACAAGAACAGATGGCGCAACAAAACCAACTGGTGACGTCACTTATAAGCTCTCTAAACGCTGAGAAGCCGGCGACTAAATTTGTCGAACCCGATACTTTCGACGGGTTCGACAAATTTTTTCACGCATTGACTTGTGCAAAGGTTTCTGGCAGATCCCGCTAACCGAAGAAACAAAAATGTACACTGCTTTTATCACGCCCTTTGATCTGTACGAGTATAACCGGCTTCCTTTCGGCTGGAAAAACTCGCCAGCATGGTTCCAGAAGATTATGAACGAAGTCCTGAAGCCTTTTCTGGGTGTCTTTTGTAACGTGTACATAGACGATATTATCGTCTTCTCCAAAACAGAGGCTGAACATCAGGAACACCTTTCTCAGGTATTAAATGCCTTGAGCTTGGCACAACTCAAGGTTAATTTTAAGAAAAGTGCATTCTTTCAAAGAAAAGTTGTGTTTCTTGGAAGAGTATTTGATGGGACTACCAAAAGCACGAAACAAGAGTCCGTCGAGAGAATATCCCAACTGGTTAAACCGTATGACGTCCACTCATTGCGTGTATTTTTGGGATTAGCCGGACATTTCAGACCTTTCATAAAAGACTTTGCTATAAAAACAAGATGCCTCACGCGCCTAACGCAGAAAGAAGTTCCATTTGAGTGGGATGAGGAATGTGAGAGAGTCTACCGTGATCTGGTGCACAGAATCTCTGCTGACCCTATTCTACGCATACCAGATTTCACTTTACCCTTTGAACTGAATACCGACGCCTCACATTATGGAACAGGTGCAGTCTTGTACCAGAAATGTCCAGAAGCATCCGGCCGAGAAAAGCGACATGTAGTAGGCTACTACAGCTACACCCTCAAGCCACCTGAAGTGAACTACACCACTACTGAAAAGGAAGCTCTTGCTGTCCTTAAAGCAATTCAGTACTTCCGTACGTACCTAGAAGGTGCGAAGTTTACTTTGTTCACGGATCACCAGGCACTCACTCATCTCTTGAATATGACCCAACCTAAGGGACGTATCGCCAGATGGGTGAACTACTTGCAGCAGTTTGATTTCACCATCTCCCACAGACCTGGACCCCTTTTGACTGATGCAGATGCATTGTCTCGACTGATGATACAGGCCAATAAAGAACAATCGGAAGAAATCAATGAAGTAAAATTGTGGGAAGGCACTGAACAATTAATTTTTATGGCAGGTCGCTATCAAGTCCCGCCAACGCTGGTTCCCAAGGTGCTTTATTTGTACCACGATAGCCCAGAATCTGGAGGACACGACGGATTTTGGCGCACATACAACAAGCTAGTCAAGAGATTTACGTGGCCTCACATGAAAGAAGACGTCAATCAATACGTTCGTTCATGCCACATTTGTCAAGTCAACAAAGTGAAATACAAGCAGCCTACAGACGCCATGATAATACCTTGCCACTCGAACATGCCTTTTGAAGTTATACACCTGGATTTTGCCGAGCTAAATAAGAAACGAGAAGGAGTCCGAAAAACGCAAGCTTTTCTTCTGGCCATAGATGAGTGCACCAGGATGGTCGCGGCACGGGCAGGACAAGAAGATGCGAATAGTGTCATCGCCCTCCTCAAACGGGATATGTTTAGGACAACCAGAAAGATCGTATGTGACAACGGACCAGCGTTCAAGAGTGAAAAATTAGCAAGATGGGCTCGAGACCACAATATATCAATCAAATTCTGTGCACCATACCATCCCGCGGCGAATGGGCTTGCAGAGCGTGCTATACGAGATGTGAAGCAATACATCAGGATGTACGATAGTTTCCCTGGTGGATGGAAATGCTCTTTAGAAGCAGCTGTAAGACATCACAATCGCTCCTACACCAGTGGCTTGGGATGCAGCCCGCAGTTCGCTTCTTCAGGAGAGACCCCTATTCTTCAAGCGGACCTTGAACTGGGGCTGTTAGACAATCTCAAGATCGTCGAGGAAAGGAAACAAAAATCACAGGAGGAGAGGTACCGTAAACGAATGAAAAAAAAATTTTGACAAGAGACATTGCTCAGCTATCCCAGACATTCAAGTCACCGACCTCATCCTAGTTAGGAAAGGAGTAAGAGAATCCAGTGCCAAATTTTATGGTCCTTACTCTGTGACAAAGACAGCCACTCAGAAAGGAATATTGAAGACTGTGTGGTACATTGGTGAACGGGGCTCAGTTGAATGTGCTTCGATTGGAAACGTGTTCAAGTATTACCCCAGGAGGGGTTAGCAAAAGAAACCTGGAAGGGTGAAGCGGTATGAGCCTTCGAATAGAAGATGAAGAAGCGCGGGAGCCGGGGGGACAGAAGAAGAGAAGAGAGAAGTGAGAAATAAATGTAGACGAGATGGACGCCAGTTCCACAGCAACGCTTTAAGTCTACTGTGTCCTTTAACTAGGAACGCTACAAGTATGAATGGTGATTTCTGTACTAATAGTAAGCCGAGCGCTGTCAAGTGGCCCTGAATGGCGTTAACTTCTCTCTAGGCTATTTGTGCGAAGCAACAATGCTGGTAGCCAGAGACCCTTATGCAGATATAATCGGCATATATAGACGTCTTCACGGGTGTTCGACGGTTTAGTTTTCTTGGGAGAGTCGTCATGGCAATGGTAAATAATAAGGGAGATAAAACACTTCCCTGTCGTACGCCAAGAAATATACCAATTTCATCACTCAAAGTGTCGCCAAGACAAACTCTAATGCGGCGATCATTGAGAAGCGTATGTACAGAATGCAAGAGATAACTTGCGACGCCTATTGCTTGTAACTGGTTGATAATGGCTGTTTCAGACGCGTAGTCGTGCCTCGGAGACATCCATAAAACAGCAAGTGTCGACAGGTCATTTGCCTTGTAATGTTCTGTTTTACTTAGCAGGTGCAGCCCATTGTCTTGAGCAGTTAGACACTGCCGAAACCCAGACATGCACGACGGTAGTTTTCGACCCTACTCGACGTACCAATTTAGTCCTGTTCACGCCATCTTCTCCACCAGCTTCGCTGCACAGGAGGTCAGCAATACCGGTGTGTACGAGTCCAGAGCAGCCGGATTTTTCCAGGCTTCAGAACCCCTACCACCCGTGCAACCTTTCATAAATTTGGAATATACCCTCTGGTTCACACTTCGTTAAAATTTTCAGCAGATCACGTCATCTCTCAAACGGTAGGATGGTCAGCATCCGATTGCTGATCAGGTGCGGTCCCACCACACAGCAACGTTGGAGGCTGTTCAAAGCTAGTTCCAGCTCTCTGAGTGTGAAAGGAGCATCCATCAGAGACGACGATAGCAGCGGGGGACGGGTCGGTTGTGTCTGCTTACTTGCCGGAAAAGTATACCTGAGCAAAGGCATTCGCAAGACAAGCAATCGACATGCCTGACTTCAATGCTTGGGCTTGATTGTTCCAACCTTTCTAGCAAGGTTATTAACGACCCACCATGTCCTCGGTACTGGCGTGAAGACAAAGAGGCTGGCACAAAATTCTGCCCATTGATCTCCAAGTTGGTCGCAAAGCGACCAGTCGCAAATGGTCGCAAACGGTCGCTTTTCTCGAAAAGCGACCATTTTGGGCCAGTCGCTCTCTGCACGATTTTTCAGTCGCGCGACCGTGGTCGCAAAACTGATAAACCAATCAGCGGCGCACTGGAAGCGATCTTTCATGTGCCTACATCCGGCATCCCCCCGCGTCGCGGCACATTCCGCGTAGAGTCCAAGAGTTCTCGCTGAGAACGATAATCTCGGGGATTTCGACTTGTTGGTAGCGCTCAGCCGGGCTTGCCGGTGTGAATATCAGTCGCCTTCGGTCGCTTTTTGATCGCGAGTCGCAAATGGTCACGCAACCTCCTCAAGTCAACGGTGTGAATGAGCCATTAGTTTCCTTGTGTAACGGCGAATCACTGCGTTAATTATGTTATATACTGTCTTCATTGGTGGGTCACCCTTCGTCCTCATCTGGCCTCGTTCCACTCTTCTACGGGCAGCGCTTAGATTTTTGAGCTTTAAGTCCGGATCGGGGAACTGGGCTGGTGGCTTCAGCTCAGCGGAAGCCAATATCTTGCTACGTAGCATATCCGCGAACGGGTCACCAGAAGATTCGTTTAGACCGTCCCTGTACGTATCCCAATGCGTCACAGGGTAGGATATTCGGCCGGTGGTTCGAAGACCAGCACTGTAGACGAAGACAAGAAAATGGTCGCTGCCCATTCTATCTTTACTCATCGTTAATGATGCAAAAGTGACCACTGAGTGTAATGTCAAATCAGTGAAACTGTAAGTGGCCGGTGGTCGGAAAAACGCTAGCTGTCTGTGATTCGCCGCACACAATCTCTCAATGTCTAAAGCACTGATAATTTGTTTCCCACGAGCATCAATCACTTTGTCACCCAGAGAGTATGGCGCACGTTAACGTCCCCATATATAATACACGGAGCGGGGCTGCGGCTGCATAGGTCTTTTGTGATTTCTCCCGCCGAGACCTTCTGACGAAAGCTCACATATACGGACGCCACGCTGAGGCTTCGGTTTCCGAACCGCACTTGTGCAGCAGTGACCTCCAAAGCACTGCTGCTGCTGCTTGAACTGGTAGGACGAAATGTGGTATTTCACGTCTAACATATAGCATGACGCTTCCGTTCGGAAATGTTGGAATAATTTGGTTTCCATATGCGACATAACGAGCAATCGACCCGGAACTTGGAAGGCCCGCCTCAGACAGAATCAATATTGGCACATGCATGTTACGTAAGAAAAGCGACATTTCAGGTAAATGACACTCAAGACCCACACAGTTCTATTTTATAAGAAACGCCACGTTAGGACGAGACGGTTAACATTGCACCTTCACCACGTCCATGTTGCTAGGTGTTTTACGAGGAGACAGAGCTTAGTATCACCGAATCGAGAGCCAGGACTACTTCTAGCATGTCCTTCATGGAGCTCGCCGGCATCTCCTCTATGTGAGATCGCAGGGCCTTGAAGAGAGCACGTAGTACCTGTTGACAGTACTCTTGCGGTGTTGTTTCACCGCAATCCGAATCGGGTCGTTGCAGTGAAGGCACATAACTACGCTGTTCCGGTTGTTCAGCAGTCTTCTCCTATACTTCTCTGTTCAGTGATTTCACTGCGTTAGCCGGTCCGCTGTGCAATGCCACCACTGTGACCTGGGTTCCTGATGCAGCCTTCGTGCTTACGAATTCAGTATCTATCTTTGAGTTCCCAGTGATGTCATCTGACTCTGCGACTTTCCGTCTTTTTCTTTGTCTTACTCTTCTCATCCTTTGCCTTTGGTTCCAATATGTTTTCTATCGCTTCATTGTCACTGCCCGCGTACGACGCTTGCTGTAACCAGCTGGTTGGGCACCACTACAGTTTGCACAAAGAAATTTCTCGCTGCGCGTGCATGTTTCCAAATCATGCGATCCTCCGCATTTCCTACATCGCTGCTCACCACGGCAGTACTTGGTAACATGTCTATAGCATTACACTTAAAGCATCGAGGTGGTGTCTCACCGCAATCAATGGTCTCATGTCTTGTGAAACTCAAGTTGATCTTCTCTGGCCTGTCCGTGTTTGAAGTGAACGTGAGAACCATAGCGTCGGTTCACCTGGACTCCCATTCAGGCTCAGAAATTCGGACGCGTCGTGCGACTCTCCTTGCATGATAAACCCCTTGTGGTTTTAGGTAGTCCAGCAGTTTCCCCCCAGTGTACCACAATCGGCGCTTTTCTAATAAGACAAGTGTTTTGCAGGTAAGAGGTAGGCACTCGGGCTGACACCGCAATCCCTGAGATTGACTTGCAACTAAGAAGGGCATTCACTTGCCCTCCTGTCTGGACATCCAAAAGCAACGCCCCTTGAGCAGTAAATCGACTCCTAATTGGCGATGCGTCAAGACTTTATTCAGTGTACGTAGATATAGCAATGGGATTTACTTTTTGCAGTTCACATCCTTTAGTGGTAGTTGTAATTATCACTGGGATTCCGACGGTCCTCTCTTTGCGCTGGCACACATGCCTGAAGCTTTCATCGTCCAAATCACTGATGTCCGCTATATCACAACCATCAATAAGCATAGACTCGTCGTCTGTTTCTGCAGACTTATATCGCTTACATTCACGGTTGCTATCAGAAGCAATTGGTTGCCTCTGGCCCGCTGTCAGGTTTGCCGTAGTCATGGCGGAGCTCTCGCTGCTACCAGATAGGACTCTTCTGCAGGCTCCTATCGAAGCGACGGGAGGGAAACGCGCCTCCAGGCTCCGGTGGGAAAGGTATCTTGGCGAGTCGTTCGACGTCTTCAACAGTTCTGGCTGAGAAAACGTCGAAAGAACGCAAAAAACTAGGAAGCGAGATATCAGTGCGCCTGTGGTGAGCCAAACTTCCTTTTCTTCCTTTCTTTTAACCTCACTAAGGCCAATGATATCCCAAACAATGCCTTATAGTTCCTCAAAGAGTCCTAAGCTAGCTTCATTCGGGAGAGGTCGGGAGTTAACTGTTGCCAGAGTCGCTTACATTCACGGTTGCTATCAGAAGCAATTGGTTGCCTCTGGCCCGCTGTCAGGTATGCCGTAGTCATGACGGAGCTCTCGCTGCTACTAGATAGGACTCTTCTGCAGGCTCCTATCGAAGCGACGGGAGGGTAACGCGCCTCCAGGCTCCTGTGGGAAAGGTATCTTGGCGAGTCGTTCGACGTCTTCGAAAGTTTTGGCTGAGAAAATGTCAAAACGCAAAAAACTAGGAAGCGAGATATCAGTGCGCCTGTGGTGAGCCAAACTTCCTTTTCTTCCTTTCTTTTAACCTCACTAAGGCCAATGATATCCCAAACAATGCCTGATAGTTCCTCAAAGAGTCCTAAGCTAGCTTCATTCGGGAGAGGTCGGGAGTTAAATGTTGCCAGAGTCGCTTACATTCACGGTTGCTATCAGAAGCAGTTGGTTGCCTCTGGCCCGCTGTCAGGTATGCCGTAGTCATGACGGAGCTCTCGCTGCTACCAGATAGGACTCTTCTGCAGGCTCCTATCGAAGCGACGGGAGGGAAACGCGCCTCCAGGCTACGGTGGGAAAGGTATCTTGGCGAGTTGTTCGACGTCTTCAACAGTTCTGGCTGAGAAAACGTCGAAAGAACGCAAAAAACTAGGAAGCGAGATATCAGTGCGCCTGTGGTGAGCCAAACTTCCTTTTCTTCCTTTCTTTTAACCTCACTAAGGCCAATGATATCCCAAACAATACCTGATAGTTCCTCAAAGAGTCCTAAGCTAGCTTCATTCGAGAGAGGTCGGGTGTTAAATGTTGCCAGAGTCAGCTTCCATTGATGGTCTCTCCGGGTCCAGAGATACTTAGCACCCTCTGCTGCGTTACAGGTCTGACCGTCGCCTTCGTCAGTTGCTTCGCAGCTGCTGGGGTCTGACGACAAATGGTTGATCGAATGAGTCATTGGGAGGGAGTGGCCGAATGATGCATCAGAGGCCAGTTCCAGTTCTGGTGAGCGAGTCTCTTTCGTTGAAGCTTAGTGGGTCTTCCTAATTGGATTACTATAGCCCCACTGGCTCTCGGCATTTTAGCCGGTGTCAGGCGCCATTCCAAGCCAGGAGGTGTAGTGCACTGGAGGAGGTGAATTCCACCTTAACACGTTCAGATTAATAAAAAGAAACCCTGAGGATTCGAACTTCTCACTATTTCAACCGAGCATACAAGCTATCTCCATTAAGGGTGTCATAATACCTTACGCCTCCTACCACAGATTCTTGGGCATCATCATCGACCGCGATTTGTCATGGACAAGGCATGCTAATATGTACTAAAGCATACTAAAGAAATCATTGGTTCCCGTCAGTGGACTACAACAACTTGCTCTCGCGTACATCTGGTCAGAATACCAGACATATGTTCATGTTTACACCGACGGCTCCGCGTCACCAAAAGCATCGACAGCAGCTGTGGTGATACCAGCCCAACAGATGACTCGAGGTTTCATACTATACCATAATTCTACATCAACCGCTGCAGAGCTTGTGGCTATTCGGGAAGTGATTCGCCACATCTGCGGGGAAAGACCTCAAGAGTGGTGCATTTTCACGGACTCAAAACCCGCGCTGCAAATTTTGGGATGCTTCCTGCGCCACACCGCATATCAGGTTCTGGCACTGCAGATCACCGAGCTACTTTCATGCGCTCAAGAAAAACACCACCGCATAGTGTTCCAATGGATCCCGGGACACTGTGGGCTCAACGGTAATGAGATGGCCGATGCTGCAGCACGACGCGCCCTTAGCAATGGCCTGCGAACTGTAGTGCCATTCTCCAGACCGCACATCACATGTCTCCTGTCGGAATTAATGAGGAGTGCGACGAGAAGATACTGGGCCCAGCCAGATGCCCGTCACGTCCGCCTTAAAAGGCTGGATCCCGATATGAAATTTCCTATTTTGCGTGGAATTCCACGCCCTCATACATGCCTGATACACAGACTGCGATTAGGCGTCGCCTTCACGCGCAAATATTTGCACATTATTGGACAGACAGACTCCCCGGACTGTTCAGTGTGTGGCGCTGTAGAGACTATAGAACATGTGCTCGTGGTGTGCCCTGAGTATGCGCGCGAAAGACTGACAATGGCAGATACATTGAGACATTTACAAAATGGACCGCTGTCGGAGGACCTCTTGCTAGGCGCATGGCCACAGAGTTCGCAGATGACAGAGACAATGCGTGCACTTTCACGTTTCCTTGGTGACACGGGCCTGGACTCACGCCTGTGATACCTGTTGTGTAATGTTTCCTTCACTTCATTCCTCCCATTATCATCCCCCATTGTCACCCTTTTTCTTCCCCTCTTCCCCTTCCCTTACGTAGAGTAACAGGCCAGATACTCCATTATGCGGCCGACCACTCTACATTTTCCAATCATTAAAATACTTCTTCTTGGCTTGCGAAGGTCAGCTCGGCAGCATAAGACTACCTAACTTTGTTCTGGTCCCTAATCTTGTATTCCCTTCTACGTTTCGACGTTTCAGACTACATTTCGCGTCAATGCCGCCATGTAAAGCAGTGCGCTCATCACCGCACCGCAGCAAACTCCTCGTTTTCTGAGAATGTCATCAAACGGCTCTCGTGATATGCTTAACGCGCTGAGAAAAAAACACAACTGGAATGCCTGTGGCCAACGGAGCGGGTGACCCAACATAGAGTACGCGTGAACAAACACAATGTTACCAGTACTATGGAGCAGGCGCTGTAGCTGAAGACCAAATACTGCAGTTTGTCGACGAAGTACGATCAGTGCGCCATGACAATGGAACAGCAATGACGAGTAACCAACGCCGCACACGCACGTGCACGCACTGACGACTACAGCAGACGACGCGAGGAGTAATCGACGCTAACCCCCGTATTCATAAATGCAACTTAACTTGAAGCTCATGCTTGACTTGCTATATATGACGCCTGGTGCGAACGCGCCCACGCGTTTCTTTAGGTTCGTTCACGAAAGGCGTCATTAAAATGAAGTCAAGCATGGGCTTCAGATTAAGATGCATTTCTGAATACGGGGGTAAGCGTGGTGACGACTGCGACTCCGCTCGATTTCGCAAGAAATAGTGTCCTGGAATGTTGCGTTTATACTGTTCTACAAGCCTGCAGACTCGTATTAAAAAAAAAAAGAAAACTCGAGCAGAGCAGGCCGGCCGACAGCGCCAAGTTGCCTTCACGTAGCGAGCGACCGAGCGCGCGCGCCGCGGAGCCCCCCTCTGACGTCACACGCGAGAGGGCGCCAATCGAAGATCTCGGGGTAATTGCCGTTCTGCGCGCCAAGACTACGCTTATCGGCGTCTCCTGCAGGTAAGGTGGCGGGCCGAAGCTCCCCAAGCAATCGGCGTAGCACGACGTGTTCAGGGGCCGCAAAGGGCGGCACGTGGCTTCGGATCTGCTTAAGATTTGTCGCAGTCGTGGCGCGCTGCTGTTGCTGCAGTCTCTGGACACGGCTGTTCGACGGCAGAGTAGAGAGAGAGGGGCGAAATGGATATATCGGTCCTTGCGCAAGATCAGCGCGCGATAGCCGCGAGCGTGGGTGCCCTGTCGCGCGTTTCTTTACCACGCGTTTGCGCGCGGCTGGGAGCAACGACCTTCTTAACGAACATGGGTGTCGTCGTGTCTTGTGGTTCTATCAGCTTCCGCGCGTGCTCTTTTTTTTTTCGCCTCGAGCAGTTGCGAAATTGCGAGTAAGATTTCATCAAGTGTGTACGGCATCTATCTTCTACGTTAGCTTCTTTTTTTTTATTGACAAACGGTTGCTGCTTCCAGAGAGAATAGGGCAAACGAAGAGCTCGACTTTCTGTAAGTTGCAGCCGTACGATGCAGACAGGTAGGGAAACCAGGGATAACATAGGTGAAATTAACCGTGATCTTTCAGTGAAATGTAGAAAATATAACCAAAAAGGAATTGAAAGTGGACGAAAGGAGACCTTGCCGCAAGTGGGAGTCCAATCTGCATCTTCGGGATGACGCCTGCGGTTCTTTATCGGTGTCCCTGCGGTGTCTCCTTGTTTGTCCTCGTCTTTATAGGGGCTCAACTACTGCCATTCAAGATGTACCAACAAGCCCACTTCGCCACACTAATCAATTCAGCTACCGAGAAGCCATCCTCTCGTCCACCTGCATTGGTGTTTTTGTGCGTGTACTGCAATTAGCCGTGGATGTATCAGCCAGTCTCACTCACGGCCATGACTGTACAATATTGTAGCAAAATGACGCAGCTTTAGTGTTCTGACGTATCAGCTCCCCAGGGAGACGACGATGAAAGGGGATGAGCTCAGACAGGGGCAAGTGCAGATCCGCAGGTAAAAAGACGACGAGAGGTATCATTTCAATAACTAGGTTTATTGGCATTTATTTTAGATTTACACTGCACAAATGTCAAATACAAAACGATGTCATACCGGCCGTCCACGGCCTGCCTGACCGGCCTGATACCCCGTGGTTAAGTGGTGCTCTGGGCTGCTGTGTTTCTCTTCGCCCCGAAACTACTCAGACCCCTTTCTTAAATTAGTTTCCACAGCGTCCGAGGGACCCTCGTACCGGCGGGAGGCGCACGCTTCTCCACCAAACGCCTACTCCGACCTATCTGGCAAGCCAACAGGTTCCAATAGAGGCCAGAGTTTAAGCGACCAAAAGTGGTCGCGAAAACACCCCGCACACACAACGAAATTGACCATGTCTAATTAATATTCCCCCCCCCCCGACATAGCCGAGCGTGCGCCGACCGCGCGACAGGTGCACGGAATGACTGTCAGTTACGGTGGCGTCGACAGGGCGAGAGCACATCCCCAAGGCGCCGCCAGTCAATCGTGCACAATGGCTTCCTCGCATGGACGAACACACAACAGTCACGGAATAAAAAAAAGAGGGGGGCGGGGTACACTTTCTTCGCAACAATATGCACCCACTTCACCTTGTCTGTCGCGCGACATCACAAAACTGCAAAAATTCATCGCGTCAAATTGGCGTATACGCGTTAAAGATGTATCAATATGCCGAACGAAACTGTTTTTTTTTTCTAAATAGCAGGAGACCGCCCCGTTGCGAAGGAAACAGAAGATGGCTGCCTTTGATCGCTCAGGCACTGGCTATCCGCACCTACCTAGAACATGGACTTATTTGTGTATAATAAAACTTCTTGCGAGGCTGCATAACGTTATCGACTCCCTTCGGCACATTTCCGCCATCGCTCTGCCAACTCTTCTTTGCTGAGGATTCACTTTCGCCGTATTTCTAAACTTCCGTTGCACCCCGCCGCGATTTCGGACCAACCACCGCAAGCTATGTAAAGGGAAGCGGACCAATTGCACATGCCCGCGCCACCCTCTTCATCCGGTTATCTATATTCAGTGCGCTGGCTCGGCCCCATCGAAACCCTCTCTACTTGAGCGTGGTCCTCCCGTCTTGTCAGCCAATTAGATAAGAAAAACCGCTGAATGTAACCAATATTATTCGTTTTGAAAGCAAACAAAATTGACCTCCTACAAACGAGGAGAGCGTTTGATTGGGCTCTACAGGCAGCGGTTCCGGTTACCGCCCGATGCTTGCGTCGGCGGTTACGTAAGTTCGACGTCAGGAGGTTGCAATAAAAACATATTGGAATAGCTTTACGTTATAGGGCTCACAGACTTGCGTGACATATTAAAAAGGTGTGAATTTCCTTGAAAACGACGCATTCTTACGCCAGATGTCTCGAAAAGCATGCAATGAATGAGAGCGACCGTGCAATGAGGCTGCAAGAAAAAAGAAAGCCAGCTGCGGGACCTTGCGACAGATATTTTCTGCCTTTAGAAGCAAGATAGACTGGAAATGCTTCTGCTGCGTTGATTTTCATAGTGACCTAGATCTGCACGTGTCGGCTAGAGGTAGACATCGCATATATTTGTTTCTTCTTGCAATCGTCAACGAGGTACAGGCGTTGAGTTTCACTCCGCTCAGACAAATGCGCTATGTCGCACATACCTTACGAGGTGCGCTCAAAAGGGTGGTATTTGGAAGCACCGTACTTATTTACCTATCTGATCACGTGTTGTTTGTTGGAAACGTCGAAAATATCAACAGCATCATAAAGATTTGTGTGTCCAGCACTGCAAAAGGCGCCTAGACGAAGGAATGGAGCTGTCTGGAATGCCTTCACTATTCTCGGTCATGGAGATTTCTTCTGGAACGGAGTTATCTCGCGGGGTTTAGAACGACACGCACGCTAGAATCTACAAATCATATAACGTTTAGTGCGAAAGTGTCAACGTAGTGCCCAATGTTTGATGCTTCCAGAAATGTAAACTAGTGTTATAAAAATCACTTTATAGTTCGAGGGGTTTTCTCAGGTTATATAAACGCCTTACATGTCCCTCTGAGCTCGCCTCAAAAGCTTCGCGTAATCGTCTATCTTGAAAAGATGGATGCGCGAACGCAGTGACGAGCAGCCGCGTTCTTGTAGTGGTTGCGCTGGTGCGCGGACACTTGTGTCGTGTTGAAGGAAGCAGCTGTAGAATTGGGGCAGAAGGGATAGTTGTGATAACATAGTGGTACAGCGCCAAAGACGAATAAGATGGAAAGAAACAACGACACAGTGCGCTGCCTCAACTTAAGTTTACTTGAAGAAAAGGCTGCATGTATAAATAAATTATGAACATTGATGATCATTTGTATTTTATCCCCTTTGAAACGGGGCCGCGACAAATAATCACCTAGCATACTCGATCTATTCACGCATCCAAGCCACATGGATAAAGGGAAGGCCCTCCTGATAACAATGCCAAACACATGGCGCTCCCCGCACACGTTTCATAGTAAAGATTACTTTTGCGCAACATGCCGCGGCGACGGCAGCTTGCTACGTACGGAGTGACATCACTAGCCATCGGTATATATATATATATATATATATATATATATATATATATATATATATATTTGTACCATCATAGCAGCTCAACTGGTCAACCACCTTCACAGAGTGGAACGGATCATTAATATATATATATATATATATATATATATATATATATATATATATATATATATATATATATATATATATATATATATATATAAACAATAATGATCCGTTCCACTCTGTGAAGGTGGTTGACCAGTGGAGCTGCTATGATGGTACAAATTATGTTGGTATAGAGTTCTCTTCGCATATGCCATTTATGCGAAATGGAAGCAAGACGCATTTACGCGGCGGGCGCAACATGGTTACAGCTGCAATGCCAGATCAGGGCAAGGATGTGCTCTGGCACCACCGAGATACCTGTTCCGGCACTAACGTCGATGTTGAAGATTCGCTTCAACTGTATGAGCGAGTGAGCGCAACTAAAAGGACCAGACCATTATGCTAGCCAATTTGATATTTTACATGGCGGGAACAATGAGCATCTGACTTCAGACCGGAGATTTTTGCCTGGCCACTGACTACGTCGTTTCATTTTGAACAAGGTTAGCGGGTACATTGGACTGCCAGGCTTGGTGCACTATCTGCGCACTTTAAAAGCACAGCACAGAAGACGCTAGCACGAAGTTGCGCTACCATCACGTTCGTGCCCCCCCCCCCCCCAAAAAAAAAAATTATTGCTCGCATGTCGTGTGCTAGTCTAACTTCCTCACTTTGACGAAGAATAGTAAATGAATGAGGAGCCGCCAAAATGCGATATAATTTTACAAAATTTTGCGTAAATTTGGCTGCAGCAAAACGTTAAGCCAAAGAAAGTAAAAAGGCAGCATTATGTCATTGTCTCACCTAGCTAGTGCTATACAGTTCACGTAATGTGCCCACCGCTTTGCATTATCAGGACTATTTTCTACCTTGTGCCATTTTGCTTGATATTGTTAGGAAAACAGCTCGAGTGTGATTTGTTTGCGGCGTATGGCCAGTGGCGTAGCTAGGTCGTCTGGCACCCGGGGCCCATAGGTCTTCTGTCAGCACCCCCCCCCCCGGGGTGTAGCCGGCGGAAAGAGGGGTGTCTTCAGACGTATATGACCCCCCCCCCCCCCCCTTTGGCCCCTTGCACCCGGGGCCCGCGGCCCCCCGGCCCCCCCTGTTGCTACGCCACTGCGTATGGCGCACTCGAAGGGTCATGTAAGTGTTGTATATTCTAAATGCTGTAAATGATCCGGTACTGAAGCAAATTAAAATTTTTTCTTCGGCTTCTGCTGTTCAACATTACAGTGGACGAGACATAGCACAGACGACACACGAGAGCTCCGATTACAAGCTGCTCACAGTGAATATAGTTTTGTCTTTCAAGCTGTGCGCCTGCACGGCATTTTCAGCGCTGATAGTAGAGGCGGTACAGAAAACGGGCTGATGGCACAGACGTCCAGAGAGTAAGAGATTTTGTGGTAGAGTCTATAGGCTCCTCCCCCACGTTGCCATACCCTGTAGAGCGTGAGGCGAGAAGCCTGTGATGCCTGCCTTCTTGTCGACTGCTACATGTTTTGGGCTCACTTAGCGCGCGTTGCGGAAAAGCAAACTTTGTTTCAGTCTCACATTTCAACTGCAGGAAAGTCAGCTTCACGTTTAGCAGCGGGTATACCGTGTGCTCTTGGCGTTTTATTTTTTTGGTAGTTCGAAAAGACGAGGATTACTTGACGAGGATTACCTGAAGAAGTGGACATTACTTGAGCGACAAATCGTTATGTCCAGGTTGCTAATTAAACGAGTCGCTGAATAACTTACCAATTATTCTCTTTTGGGGCATATGTTCCAATCCCGAAATTCAGGCCAAGAAGTAATAAATAATTTAAATTAGAAGCAGAAATCACAACACTAGCGCATTGCGAGACATCCCTCTCCAAATTCTGCTAAAAAATGCACTGTCGTTAAACTAAGCCTCAACCATTTCATGCACGCATTCGGCAAGCTTTGAGCTGGAACATCCATGAATTTAAATCCATGAATATGAATCCATACCGACTATTTCAAAAGTCTCGAAAGGCATGAGATTGGGTCATCCGGTGCAAGAAAGGGGTAATGAGATCGCTGGAAGAGGTCTTGGACCTGCTGTAGACATAGATAGGTTGATAATGATGATGCTATTAAATATCGATGACCATCATCATCATCTCGAAAATAGCGGTAGATTTATGTTTTCCGCTAAACAAGCATCACTTCTCCACTGATGGGCTTCAATACAGCAATTTCAACATTTGCCCTAAAGTCAAGAGTAAGATAGTTTAGAATAGTTATAAAACAGGAAGTGAGGGGATGTGGATATTCATTCTTAAAGTCGCATTTTAACTGGCTGCATGGTTTTAAAATTTTTTCAACCATAGCTGCACAGACGGTTTGTTAATGTTGTCATAAAAAGATGAAATTAATAAAAACAAAACCAACAAAACAACCAAGACAGTGGGCGGGTGCTAGTTACATTTGCAGCTGAATCGATGGAGCCCCACATGCGATGTTTCGCTTTCTTTGTCTTCATTGACTGTTGGCTCCTTTAAAATGAAACAATGGTCATTCTTGTTGTCTCATTTTGTATGTTTAACTGTATTTAAACAACAAATCCACAGACGACTCAACTAACAAGAGGATCACAAGTCCTCTAGCTTAGTCCGCATTGCCAACGATAAAATGTAGGTTGTCAGTGCAATCTTCTGTATAGGCTCCTACATTTTTAAAACAAACAGCGACTACCAACATGAAGGTGTGTGTGTGTGTGTGTGTGTGTGTGTGTGTGTGTGTGTGTGTGTGTGTGTGTGTGTGTGTGTGTGTGTGTGTGTGTGTGTGTGTGTGTGTGTGTGTGTGTGTGTGTGTGCGCGTAGATTTTGTCCCATGGCGAGTGCTGTTTGTTTCTGTGTGTAGGGGCCACTTACATGCCACGTACTAATATTCTGCAATTACTTGAAGATAAAAAGTTGCCTGGCTGGTATAATAAAAAAGTTATTAGCTGTATATGCCTAGGCGAAACCCTCGCGGTCCGACCACGGAAAGCCCCATAAGCAATGGCTCATACTCCCGTAAACGCGGCATCCCCATTACGACGACAGAAGAGAAGTTCTGCTCTGGCAGCCCTTCACGGCAGAAGACGTAACACGGCGCCCGGGGCAGAAGGCATTCCCTATGCACTGCTACACAACCTCGACGATCAGGCCATACGGCAGGCATGCAACCTGCAATGACAATTGGAAAAACGGAACGCTTCCACAGGAATGGCGACATGCCGATATTACCTTAATTCCGAAACCCAAGAATCCGCTGACTCTCCAAAATCTCAGACCCATTTCCCAGACTTCGTGTACTGCCAAACTCTTCGAGCACAGAACGACATGAAAGCTGAGCTAGTTGGTAGGGATTCATTATGAAAAAAAGAGGTGAGGTGTGCAGACAGGACACAAGAGTAGAGAAGTGGACCACACGAACGCCTCGAAGGCATTCCTCGAAGCGAACACCTCGAAGTGAACCAATTGTTCCCGAATACTTTATTCGCCTATTGACCAGGTCTGTCTGCGCAGGACATACTCCTACAACTTAAGGAGAATGTTGTGGATAGTCCAAGTAAAGCTCAAACAAGAGCCATTCAGCCGTTGGACCTCACGGGGGCCTTCGATAACGTCTCACATGACCTCATTCGAAACAATCTTGCATTCTTCTGATGCGGAAAACGCATCTATGATTATGTTAGAGCCTTTTTATCTGACCGCACAGCCACCATCGGCCTAGGTGATATTCAGTCGGATATCATAAAACATTCCGGCAGAGGTACTCCCCAGGGTTCGGGTCAATCACCCACCCTGTTCAACGTGGCGATGGCAAAGCTGCGACCGCTCCTCGACAAACTTCCGAACGTGCAGCACACCCTGCACGCCGATGATGTTACAATCTGGGCGACCACAGGGTCAGACGGTGCCATTCAAGACGCACCACAGGAATCATTAAATATATTACAAGTGTATGCAACAGCCGGAGGACTCACCTGCGCAGCTGAGAAGTCGGCGCTCCTGCTTGTATTGAAAAAACGCAATATGGCCGATATTCTACCAGCCATCACATTGCATCTCAATGGCAACGTTATATCAAGGGTAGACAGACTACGTGTACTAGGCCTTCACATACAACACAACGGGAAGGCCACACATACCCTCCAAATGCTCCGCCAACAACTTACCCAAGTAACGGGCATGATAAAGCGCATTACAAACCGCCGACAAGGACTCCAAGAAAAATATGTACTCCGAATTATGCAAGCCCTCATAATTAGCCGATTAACCTACCACCTCCCCTATCATAATCTCACTCAGACCGAGATGAGCCAGATGGACACCCTCCTCCGTACGGCACTAAAGGCAGCGCTGGGACTACCCCAACATGCGTCTACCCAGCTTCTACTGCGACTCAAGGTGCACAACACCATCCGCTAACTAGTCGAGGGTAATCTTAACAGCCAATTGCAACGTCTGCAACAAAAAATGCAAGGGTGCCACATTCTATCCCGGCTAGGATACCAAACACCAAGAAAACCACAACAGGAAAACCGTATACTTCTTGCGCTTAGCATTCGCAACAAAATTGACGTTGCCCCAATTCCCCGGAATATGCACCCTGACCGTCATAAAAGCCGAATAAAGGCAAGAGCTCAAGCACTGGTTCGACTCTTTGACGATGACACATCGAACACACCGGTCCTATACACTTACGTGGCCCGCTACCCACAGAAATATGCCCTATGTCTAGTCGTGCTAGATAGTACAGACATCCTGAGGGCTTCGGCCACGCTGAACACTGCATGTGGACAGTGGCACGGCGGAAGAGGCTGCAATCACGCTAGCCATCGTACACGCTTCAACCATGCCGGCACCGGATGGACCCATCACAGTGGTCACTGATTCACAGACCGCCTGCAAGACTTTGGCACAAGGGAGGGTGACACCCTCCATACACCGCATCCTTACATCATTACACCCCACAGCGTTACACACGGTGCGTATCGCCTGGACACCTGGACACGCCTCTCTCCATGACAATGAACGCGTTAATGCGGTAGCCCGAGAACTCGCCAACCGGGCGCCATTAGAAGGGCTGTCCAACCCATACGACGCACCGACAGAAGCATTGCATTACACTGAAACTCTACAATATTTGAGAGATACCAGGGGACACTTCCCTCCACCACGTAATTCCCTTAACCAAGAATATGCCGCCACGTGGCGACAGCTTCAAACTAATTCATTTCCCTGCCTCTTTTACCTTCACTCCTTCCACCCCACACAATATCCCTCATACTGTCCCTATTGTGGAGCAAAGCCCACAGTATATCATTACACCTGGAATTGCCCACACCTTCCGGGTTACTCCGCTATTGCACTGACCAGCCTGCACTGACCAGCCCAGACCCGCAAAAGCAGCGACGGCTGATTCGGCGGGCACGCGGAGTTGCGCGAGCCAATGGGGCCCTGAACAAAGGGCTCCACCCTATGAGGAAGTCACCAAATTTCATTACAAATAAATGTTCTCTCTCTCTCTCTCTCTCTCTCTTTCTGTGCGCGGAATGATGAGCGGCAGTGGAGCCAGCTGCGGAAGACGACGACGCTCGAGTCATTGCTGATGATGATAGTTCTTGCGCAACACAGCCAGCTCTTGAAGAAGACGACGACGAACGCGCGAGCAGTGGCACTAGCGCGTTTGCGCGGTTGGCGCCGAGATTTCTACAGCGAAACTGTGCGTGCCTAGGCGACACGCTTGTAGTCCGACCACAGAAACTCTCCGGCGGAAGGTGTGGCTCGCCATTGGCTACGCCGATATTGACATCGTTTCTCTCTCGCAGCAGGTGTGGTGGTGGTGGTGATAAACAATTTCTGCTATTTACAGGAGAGGTGGGAGCTGAGCCCTAAGGGCCCAGCCCTTACAAAGTCTAGGGGGCAGAGTGCGGGCGCAGCTGTCTCTCTCCGACTTCGGAATGAAACGGCCGCGTATCGTTCCTTCTCCCGAGGAGCAGCTGGCCTACGAGCAACAGCGCGGAGAGCAGCAGCGGTAGAGATCTCGTCGGTGTCGCGCCAACGCCTCGGCAGAAGATCGGGCCTACGAAGAGGAGCGTAAGCGGCAATGTCGGGCCGGTCCGGCGGCTCGTACGCCCGAGCTAGTCCACGAAGTGGAGGCAAAGTGGCAACATTACGCCGAGGATCAGGCGGTTCGGGTTCGCGAGGCAGAGCAGTTACAGCGTCGACGTCAACAACAAAAAAAAAAACCGGGGCCGCCCATTTAAGCTTCGCTGGTTTACTATCTGTACGGGATGCGTGGGCGGTGTTCTTTTTTTTAAGTGTCCTGACATACGATACAGAGATGCGCACACGGTGCATGGCTTTGTTGACTACTCTTCACGAAAAGTCTTGTGCTAGAGTGCTTCACTAAGCAGTGTACAATAATGTTGCTGCCATATGTATGGTAAAGCACATCTCTTGTTTTACATGTCAGTCGCAGCATGACACCCTGACAGAGGAATCAAGGTCCAATGCTCAAGCAAGCAGCATCACATTGTACCAAAAGTTGTCTCCATAATCAGGTGTCTTCACGATCGAGATTTAAAGCCAAAGGCTTCAACAACGTAACGCCGTCGCCAACTCGAGTAATTTTTCAGCACCATCAGGGTTTGATAAGTAAGCTGCTTTTTGTGCTATAGTAAGAAGTTCGCCGTTCCTGTTTTGCTTTCATGTACCTTATTTAGCCATGACTTCCTTGAATATAAAACACTTTTCTATTTTAATAGGAAACGAACTGTAGCTCCACTCTTCTTTGTAGCACCATTTACAATAGTGTTGCAATTGCCACGATCTATCTGTCACACGTGACTCCATGAAATATTTGCTTCCTTCATTTAGAGAAGAAAAAAAGAAGCGGTAAAATGAAATGACGTTGACCAATTTGCAGGAGAGAACAGTTTTGCTATTTTGCCAGTCAGGGACGATACTAAAACTAATATCTTACTTTGCAAAACAAATTCATTTCACATCAAAAAAGTATTCGATTGCATTTGCATTTCGAAAATATACCCGTCTCTTCAATGTGCATTTCACAATTCTGGACACTATGACATAATACACGCTGCACACCCAGCTTCATTCTGTTGTGTGTCGAAAATCCGTGCATGGATACGTGTGGTCGCTAAATTTAAAAAAAAAACTCATGACATTATCGGGAGAGTTCAGGAAATTGGCTATCAGTGCATATATCACACAAAGATCTGCGTATTTATTTACTTCGTTTACCTTGCTTAGAAAGTGCATATACTTTTTTCTATTCTTCGTTTACGTACGCGTGCGATCCAAGTAAGCGGATGCTTATCTATAGACTGGACAATTAAGCTCTTATAACAACTGGAGGAAAACTGATGTTGTTTGTTTTCTGAACCTAGTTCACTCAAGCAGGTATTTATTATTCCTGTATTCAAATTTATCTGTCAAATGATCTTTTGATGTAAACGAAACAAAAATATTAGTTATTTTCTATAATGCCCCTAAATAACAAATTTTTAGAGCCTCTGAGAGAAAAAGCGCTGACCATATTTAACAGCAGTACCAGAAATCTTAGTAAAGCAAAGAAAAAAGGAGACACACATGAGCGCTACGTGTGAACGTTGTATTTTTGCCCTACAGTTAAATATTTTCAGCTTTGGCCACAGCCTAATTTTTGTTTTGAGGCAAACTGCATATTTACAGGATATTTGTTCTTTTAAAATGTTCCAGTGAGGCACGATAGGAAAAATTCGACAGCATGTTGCACTCCTGTAACACGTGATGGCGAAGGGCTACTGCATACGTGGTAATGCATTCCCTGTGCATTTTTTTTCCGTTAAACGCTGCTCAAATACTGCATCGCTAAACGTACGCATAGAAATGTGAGACTAAGAACAATTTCTCTAAAGAAACCACAAGCACCTCCTGAAATACCTTGCGTTTAACAACATGCGCAGGAAAAGCTTCCCCAATCTTTGTTGACACACGGTGCGCAGGAACGGGTCTCCAACATCACGAAAAAATAAAAACCTGTTTACTATCTGTCGCACAAACAAATATACCAGTGCTAATTCGCCGGCCGTCACCTGCCGAAACAGCAACGTGCGCCTGCGCCTCTGCTATGTGGAAATGGCCACTAGACCATGCCGGAGTACGGGAAGCAGCAATGAACCCCTCCAGCTTGATCGAAAGAAAGCGCGAGATAAAAGAAAATATAGACGACGACAAAACGCTAACCAAAAATATTTCCGACACCGGGAATCGAACCCGGGCCTCCTGGGTGAGAGCCAGGTATCCTAGCGACTAGACCATGCCGGAGGACGGGCAGCAGCAATGAACCCCTCCAACTGGATCGAAAGAAAGCGCGAGATAAAAGAAAATATAGACGACGACAAAACGCTAACCAAAAATATTTCCGACACCGGGAATCGAACCCGGGCCTCCTGGGTGAGAGCCAGGTATCCTAGCCACTAGACCATGCCGGATTTTTTTTTCTTTATTGCCTGCTTAGACATTCACACACAAAAAAATTCATATACACAGTGCACCCACATCAAATCAGGTGGGATGGTCGCTAAAATTTCTTGAGGCACACCAGCTCATCAAGGATGCTAACCCAGTCTGGGGTTTCGCCTTGTGCACGATACACTTCTCGTAATAGTGACATACTTTCAATGAAGTTCTCTCGCGCAGAGCACACATTCACATCAGCATGACGTACAGCCATTCTGGTTTTCCACAAACTGTGGAGGCCCAGCAACATGAACATGTCGAACGGTGGCCCGTCATCACTTTCAACTGGAAGGAACCGAATTCCATAGGGGTTTATGGGGAGTTCTTTTTTAAGAGTGCGCTGCAAGATGTCCCAGTGAAAGACAGCGTCCCAACACTCAATGAAGGCGTGTTCAATTGTTTCAGGCTTTTTACACAGCAGGCAATTGGTAGTCCAGGGTACGAATATTCCTTTCTGTTCTAGCCATACTTTAACGGGGAGGGTGTTCGTGTGTAGATGGAAAAAGAAAGTTTTCGCAGCGGGTCTCACAGGCATCCTTTTGACTCGTTTCCGCACATCTTTTCCTGGGCCTCCACAGTGAACACTCCTATACAGTGGAATAGGTAACATGCTGTCAACTAAATCTGCGTATAGTTTCTTTTTTCTCACTGAACACAAATACTCCAGCGAAAAACGTGCGCAGAGTATTCTAAAAGATGCAACGACTTCACGATAGTAACCAGTCGCTCTTCTAGTGATAGCACTAGATGTGGACACAACAAATTCAGGCAGTTCTGTTGCCATTTTCGCCTGAATGACTGTACGGAGAAAAACATTTCTTTCATCTCGCAGGAAGAAGAACCGCGATACGATCTATCTAATAAACAAGTGTGAGAGCCCAAGGCCCCCATTTCGAACTGTGCGAAAAAGATTTGTTCGACTGGATCGCTCCCAAGTGGAGTTCCAGATGAAGATAGCACACACTCGATGCATTTTTTGAACGTTTACACGGGACATGAACATTACTTGCAGTATGTACCAAACTTTGGCAATCAAAAAAAACATTGCAAGCTGAAGAACGTGCAAACACTGACAATCCCCGGTCCTGCCATCCTTTTATCTTTTCTTTCATTGATTCTATTTGTCCGGTCCACAACTGTGTCGAGTCCCGATAGCACTCAAGGGGCACTCCTAGATACAGTGAAGGCACTGTAGTCCACTGCATACCGGCGAAGTTTGTGGGTGTCGCGTCCCAGTTCCATGCCATATCCCAACACTTTTTTCGAAGTTTATCTGGGCACCAGTGTGCCTACAAAAGGATCTTGCAAGGCGGACAGCCTCGACCACGCTTTCCCTGTCTTCACAAAAGACGGCGACGTCATCTGCATAAGCTAGCATTTTAACTTCTGTGGCGTGCAGCCTAAAACCACGAATGTTTTCATCCCGTATGACTGCCATACAAAAGGGTTCGAGGTACAGGGCAAAAAGCAAAGGATACAAGGGGCAGCCTTGCCGTACAGACGAGCGGACTGGCACCCGCGTACTAAGACACTTCTTAACTATAAGCTGCGTGTAACAGTCTTCATAAGCCATTTTAACGCCATCTACAATGACGCTCCCAACATTACAGTACTGCAGTATAGCGAAAAGCACCTCATGTGACACCCGGTCGAACGCCTTCGCAAGGTCTAGCTGCAACATGGCCACCCGACCCCCAATGGCATCACAACATTCGAGCACATTCCTTGCAATTTCGGTGTTCGTGAAAATGGTGCGGCCTTTAATGCCACACGTCTGGTGTGGCCCTACAAGCTGCTGAATCACGCTTTGAAATCGTCGAGCCAGTACTTTCATAAATATTTCGTAATCTGTGTTCGTCAGACTTATCGGTCTGTATGAACCTACTGAAAGGAGCTTTTCCCGGTCATCGGTTTTCGGAATTAATACTATGTGTGAAGTCCGGAATGAGGGTGGTACTTTTTTAAATTCATACGCCTCTGAGAGTAGTCGGTGCAATATACACGCAAACTCCTGACTGAATGCCTTGTAAAAAGCGGCGCCTAGGCCATCCGGCCCTGGCGATTTGCCTAATGGCAGTTCTTCCATCGCCCTTTCGATCTCGGATACAGCTATTGGTCTCTCAAGACTTTCTCTAACGTCGTCATCCAACCTTGGCATCTCGCTCATGAATTCACTCTCGAAGACCAGTCCAGAACGCGTCACAATGCCGAACAATTCGCGATAGTGCTCCACAAAAGCTTTCTCAATCGACGAAGCGTCTGACGTCACCTCGTTTTGAAGACGTATCTGTTGGATCTCATTTCTTGACGCGTGACGCTTTTCATCGCTCATTGCCCGTTTGTTTGGTATCTCACCCATCCATAGGCGTTCGCTTCTAGCGCGTATAACTGCTGCTTTGTATCGCTCTTCGTCGATAACTTCAAGCTCGCGTCTTACTTTCTTTACGTTTTCAGCTAATAGATCGTGACCCGCATTTTCTGCGCTTGACAGATATTCTAGCTGTCTTTGCAGCTCTCTTTGTTTCTGTAATTTATCGTGCTGAAGGCTGCTTCCTCTTTCTATTGCAATGAACTTAACTTGAATCTTAAATTCCTCCCATGTGGCAGTAAAATATTCATCCTCATTTGTCATCAACTCTGTTATCTTTTCCTTAACTCTTCGCACAAATGGTTCATCATCAAGCAGCTTTTCGTTGAATTTCCACATGTTCCAGTTGAATCGTGTTCTTTTAACTTTTTCCCCAATCGAGAAGCTTACCAAGCTATGGTCCGTGAACGATTGCGGTGCGACGTTATAACTATTACAAAGGGTGATCAAGACGTCAGAAACATACACTCTGTCCAGCCTTGCTCGGCTATTTCGCTGAATGTGCGTGTACTGCGGAATGATACCATCAGTGAGGACTAGGCCCACATCTTCTAAGTTGTGGTTTTCAATTAGTCTGCTCAAAAGGAGAGCACTTTTATCGCGAACCCTTTCCCTTTTTAGTCGGTCTTCCGGAGAACACACACAGTTAAAATCACCAAGAAATATGACGAAGCGATCACATTTTAGATATTGCTCGATAGATTCAAAAAACAAAAATCGATCATTCACATTGTTTGGCGCATAAACGCATACGAGCCGCCACAAATCGTGAGAAAAAGAAAAATCTACAATAAGCAAGCGGCCAGTTTCAGAAACAGTTACACTTTCTTCAATGATACCAGCACTCTTCCGTATTAACAACGCACATCCGCCTGATGTGCCATTCGCATGGCACACGCACACATTGTAATGCGCCGTGAAAGGCGTCACCATGCGATGGTCTGCTCTTGGGTTTCGACCTTAGTTTCTTGTAAGGCAACTACATCGAGTTCCTTCTCCATACACAAGTGGCTAAGTTGATATTGCCTCCTTCGCGCTCCAAGGCCACGAACATTTAACGTGGCAACTCTCAGTGCTCTCTCTAGTTTCCCCGCCATTTATCTGCAAAAGCAAGCCGATCGCACGGTGCCGCTAAAGAACAAGCGATCCGGACACACTGTAGAAAAAAATTGCATGCATAACTTTTGCACTGAAAACCGCTCGATCCACACGCGTACCTTTAGAGCGTACGCGAAGCCCGATTCCAAAAAGGACGCCATGTCTTCACGTCGTTAGTCCGGGCGCCCCAGTAGGCGCCGGGTCCTACTTAGGCGGTTTTGCCGCCGGTCGTCTGTCCGGCGGAATGTTTGGCTTCAGGCGCACGGGCACACGACGACCCGCCTGCGCCTTTGGCGGCGGCTCGTCTTTGGCCCCGTTGTCAAGGTTGCCGTCCAGGTTGCCGTCCAGGTTGCCGGTCGAGTCCCTCGCTCTTTTCATAGCCGCATTGCTTGCACTCGATTCTTCGACGTCCATCAAGGAAGTTACCGGTCCGTGCTCCGTGGCGGTCTCCTCGGCAGCGGTGGATTTTGCGGCCGATTCTTCTTTGGCTCCTTCGTCGCATGCCCTTTGCACTGCATCTTTCGGGCCCGTAGGCAGCACATTTACCACCTTCGTGGAATTAGCCGCCGGCACAGAAGGTGTTGCGACTGTGTCCGCCGGTGGTACTAGCACGCGGGAAGCCTCATCAACGTCAGCCTCGTCCATTAACAGGTCAGCCACGTCCTCTCGGAGAGCAGGTCCTGCGACGGATGCGTAAGTCTTAACACATTCCGTATCCTGGTGGCCGTAGCGACGGCATACTGCACATCTCGGGACGCGGCAGTCACGTCGTACATGTCCGGTGTTTCGGCACTTCAGGCAAAGGGGTGCTCTGCCTGGTACCACAACTAGGGTCTGCTCACCAGCTACACGAAGTTGATGGGGCAGGTCTTCTATGGTCATACCCGTCTTCAGAACCAGGGACACCACCTGTGTCGACGATGCTTTATCTTGAACTCCTTGAACACGCCATTTTTCATGGAAAACGTCCGTGACCTTTCCGAACGGTAACAGGGCTGTCCGTATATCCTCGTCCGACACGTTATGAAGCATCCAATGCAGCTTCAGCCGCACGGCCTGATTGGCTGGATCAACGACAATGCACCGATGTTCATTCACCTTGAGGTTCTTGGTGCTTGAAAGCCTTTTCACGCCTTCGTCGCTCTTGAAAGTAACCGCCCAAACGTGGCTCATCTGATACGCCCCTAGGGCGATGACATCAGCAAGTAGGCCTAAGCTAGCCAACGCATCTCGGAAATGTTCCACACGATACGGCCTGGCACGCACATCCGCATGCAGAAAAACTGTATTTAAAACTATCCGACCTGTCGGCAATTGAGGCAGCAAAACTTGGTATTCCGAGTCTTCTGAGGCAAAACTCCTGGTACCGCGGCCCTGCTGGGCCGCTGAAGCCGCTCCTACGGAGCTCATGATCGGCACGTCCGCTCGCTAGCGCGGCAGAAAGCCGACTCCCTCCTAGACCATGCCGGAGGACGCGCAGCAGCAATGAACCCCTCCAACTGGATCGAAAGAAAGCGCGAGATAAAAGAAAATATAGACGACGACAAAACGCTAACCAAAAATATTTCCGACACCGGGAATCGAACCCGGGCCTCCTGGGTGAGAGCCAGGTATCCTAGCCACTAGACCATGCCGGATTTTTTTTTCTTTATTTCCTGTTTTCTTTTACAGGTGGTGGAAACAGAGAAACATAAATGATAAAAGGAAACACTTGGATCAAGTCTTGATCCAGTGTGCTCACATTAAAATTTCTTCAAGTTACACAATTCGTCCAAGAGAGGTAGCCAGTCAGGAGGCTCTGGTTGCGCTTTATACAGTTCACGTATATAATCCACGTTTACAATGAAATTTTCCCTGACAGGACGTGCGTGAAGGTCGGCATTGCGAACCCCCATTCTAGTCTGCCAGATGCTGTGAAGTGCTATCAACATGAACATGTCGTACGGGACGCCGTCTTCATTGTCCACACTCAGAAAACGAATGCCATAACTCGTGATGGGTAGGTCCTTTTTCAATGTGCGCTGCAGAATGTCCCAATGGAATACGGCGTCCCAGCAATAAAGAAATACGTGTTCAACCGTTTCGGGCGTCTTACAAAGTAGACAGTTTGTTGTCCATGGAACGTAGAGTCCCTTATCAGCTAACCATTGCTTTACTGGGAGCGTCCCAGAATGAAGTTTAAAGAAGAAAGTTTTTGTTCCCGGTTTTACGTTCATCTTTTTAACCCTTCTTAGCACGTCCTGTCCGGGTCCGACAATGAATACAGTTCTGTACCGCGGTGTTGGCAACAAACAGTCAACAAGGTCTTTGTAAAGAGTTTTCCGTTTTACAGAGGACAAATACTCAAGTGAAAAGCGCACTTTCAGAAATTGAAAAGACTGCACTACTTCACGCAAGAATCCAGTCACATAATGGTACATATTGTTATTCGATGACACAACAAATTCTGGAACGTGTGAACACAGCCTTAATTTTATTACAGTTTGTAAAAAGCCATTTCTTTGGTCGCGGAGAAAAATAAAACGAGACACAACTTGCCTAATAAATAAACGACACAAACCCAATCCACCGTTTCGGACCGGTAAGAATAAATTTGAGCGACTTGTTCGTTCCCAGGTCGATCTCCACACAAACACGGCGAAAATCCTGTGAAATTTCTGCACATTCACCCGCGACATACAAAGGACTTGGAACACATACCATATTTTGGTTATTAAAAACAGGTTGCATACACACGCCCGTGCAAAAATAGAGAGCTCCCGCCCACCCCAGGCGTTTGTTTTTTGCCTGATTGTTTCTGCTTCGTCCTTCCAGTACTCGTTGTTGTCACGATAAACCTCGAGTGGCACCCCTAGGTACTTCAGTGGGCGGGTTTCCCATTTTACATTTACGTATACATCAGGCTTCATATCCCAATCACCATACCAAAACGCAGTTGTTTTATCCCAGTTAATCAATCATGCTACCTGTCATGGAACAAAATTGTTTGGCTGTATGAACAACTTCACGTATGCTATGCCTATCTTGACAGAGTACGGCCACATCGTCAGCATATGCAAGAATCTTTACTTCAGTACTCTGTAATCTAAATCCGTGCACGTTTGAATTTTGGATAATTGATAAGCAAAAGGGTTCTAGGTATATGGTGAAAAGTAAAGCTGAGGCCGGGCATCCTTGTCTTATAGAACTGAGTATGTCAATTTCTTCACTCAGCGTCCTATTAACTACCAGGCGTGTTACACACTGCGAGTACGCCATCTTTAATCCATTAAGAAACACAGTTCCAACTTGCACATGTTCTAATAGGTTGAACAACACTTCATGGGAGACACGGTCAAAAGCTTTTTGTAAGTCTAATTGCATCATTGCTATTCGGTCTCCAAAGTCATCGCAAATCTCTAAGACACTTCTTACTACATGTATATTTGTCGTAATACTACGACCTTTTATGCCACATGTCTGGTGCGGTCCTACAATGTTTTGAACGACATTCTGCATTCTTTTGGCCAACACCTTCATGAAAATTTTGTAATCCGTATTCAAGAGGCTAATGGGGCGATATGACGTCACAGACTGAACTTTGATGTCATCGTCTGATTTGGGGATTAAAACAGTGTGCGCTTCAGTGAAAGACCGAGGTAGCTTCTTCTTTTTATACCCCTCTTCGATAACTTCGAACAGCGCGCTGGCAATCTCTTCTTTAAACATTTTATAGAATTCTGCTCCGATTCCATCTGGGCCAGGTGTCTTTCCAGTGCTTAAGTCATCGATAGCTTTTTTAATCTCCTGTATACTGATAGGGGCCTCCAAACTTTTTTTAGTTTCGTCGTCAAGCTTGCGCACTAAAGAAAGGAAATCTTCACTAAATCCACTCGCCATCGGAATACGTTTTCCAAGCAAATCGCGATAGTGGTCAACAAACGCGTTCATTATCTGACTTTTTTCTTTCGTCAGTCTGCCATTGTACATTATTTCCTTAACTTCTTTTCTTCGTGCATATTGCTTTTCATCACTTAGTGCCCGCTTTGTCGGCGTTTCGCCCATCCAAAGCTTTTCTGTTCTTGACCTAATAATAGCACCTCTGTACTTTTCTTTATCTACAAGTTCCAGCTTGTTTTTGGTATTTTTGATTTCTTCATTGAACGAGCCCGGTTTCACACTCTCTTCCTTTAATAGTGCTTGCAGTTGCGACTGCAATACTAGACCATGCCGGAGGACGGGCAGCAGCAATGAACACCTCCAACTGGATCGAAAGAAAGCGCGAGATAAAAGAAAATATAGACGACGACAAAACGCTAACCAAAAATATTTCCGACACCGGGAATCGAACCCGGGCCTCCTGGGTGAGAGCCAGGTATCCTAGCCACTAGACCTTGCCGGAGGACGTGCAGCAGCAATGAACCCCTCCAACTTGATCGAAAGAAAGCGCGAGATAAAAGAAAATATAGACGACGACAAAACGCTAACCAAAAATATTTCCGACACCGGGAATCGAACCCGGGCCTCCTGGGTGAGAGCCAGGTATCCTAGCCACTAGACCTTGCCGGAGGACGTGCAGCAGCAATGAACCCCTCCAACTTGATCGAAAGAAAGCGCGAGATAAAAGAAAATATAGACGACGACAAAACGCTAACCAAAAATATTTCCGACACCGGGAATCGAACCCGGGCCTCCTGGTTGAGAGCCAGGTATCCTAGCCACTAGACCATGCCGGAGGACGGGCAGCAGCAATGAACCCCTCCAACTTGATCGAAAGAAAGCGCGAGATAAAAGAAAATATAGACGACGACAAAACGCTAACCAAAAATATTTCCGACACCGGGAATCGAACCCGGGCCTCCTGGGTGAGAGCCAGGTATCCTAGCCACTAGACCTTGCCGGAGGACGTGCAGCAGCAATGAACCCCTCCAACTTGATCGAAAGAAAGCGCGAGATAAAAGAAAATATAGACGACGACAAAACGCTAACCAAAAATATTTCCGACACCGGGAATCGAACCCGGGCCTCCTGGGTGAGAGCCAGGTATCCTAGCCACTAGACCTTGCCGGAGGACGTGCAGCAGCAATGAACCCCTCCAACTTGATCGAAAGAAAGCGCGAGATAAAAGAAAATATAGACGACGACAAAACGCTAACCAAAAATATTTCCGACACCGGGAATCGAACCCGGGCCTCCTGGGTGAGAGCCAGGTATCCTAGCCACTAGACCATGCCGGAGGACGGGCAGCAGCAATGAACCCCTCCAACTTGATCGAAAGAAAGCGCGAGATAAAAGAAAATATAGACGACGACAAAACGCTAACCAAAAATATTTCCGACACCGGGAATCGAACCCGAGCCTCCTGGGTGAGAGCCAGGTATCCTAGCCACTAGACCATGCCGGAGGACGGGCAGCAGCAATGAACCCCTCCAACTGGATCAAAAGAAAGCGCGAGATAAAAGAAAATATAGACGACGACAAAACGCTAACCAAAAATATTTCCGACACCGGGAATCGAACCCGGGCCTCCTGGGTGAGAGCCAGGTATCCTAGCCACTCGACCATGCCGGATTTTTTTTTCTTTATTGCCATTCTTTGACAACTGAAACAGACATACAGATGGCGTAAGGATGATATGTACAGTGCTGTGGTGATATAACCGCCTGCCGTCATTTGGCAGGCGTGCATTGTTAGAACCGCTTTAGACAGACGAGTTCATCTAACAAGGTAGCCCATTCAGGCTTATCTTGTCGTGCATCGCAAGCCTCGCGCAAGAACAAAATACTTTCAGTAAAGTGCTCTCTAGCTGGGCGAATAACCAGTCTTTCATGCCTGACGTCCATGCGTGTTTTCCACAGGCTGTGTAGAATCAACGCCATAAGCATATCATAAGGAACACCACCTTCACTGGTAATTGGAAGGAAACGGATGCCATACGGTGTGATAGGCAACTCCTTTCTTAGTGTACGTTGCAGAATGTCCCACAAGAAAAGTGCGTCCGAGCAGTCAAAAAATATGTGTTCGATCGTCTCTGGTTTTCTACACCTGCTGCAGTTGATCGACCATGCGACAAAGAGGCCTTTTTCTTGTAGCCAAGGTTTGACGGGAAGGGTCCCAGTATGCAATTGGAAGAAAAAAGTTTTAACCCCAGATCGCACTGGCATCCGTTTCACTCGCTTCAATACATCTGCCCCTGTGCTCGGTGAATACATAGATCGGTACAAAGGAACAGGCATACAAACGTCAACTAGGTCCTTATACAATTTCTTTCTCCCAACAATAGCAAGATAATCAAATGAAAAGCGAGCATGCAAGAATTCTACGGACCAAGCTACCTCCCGTAAAAATCCGCGGAGACACTCGACCATGCCGGAGGACGTGCAGCAGCAATGAACCCCTCCAACTTGATCGAAAGAAAGCGCGAGATAAAAGAAAATATAGACGACGACAAAACGCTAACCAAAAATATTTCCGACACCGGGAATCGAACCCGGGCCTCCTGGGTGAGAGCCAGGTATCCTAGCCACTAGACCTTGCCGGAGGACGTGCAGCAGCAATGAACCCCTCCAACTTGATCGAAAGAAAGCGCGAGATAAAAGAAAATATAGACGCCGGCAAAACGCTAAATTACACACGGGAACGTTACCAGTTAAGAAGTTTTTGGAGAGAAAAGGGGTATATTTACCGTGGGGAACGCACTGTTTAATCTGCAAGCAGCCAGAGACAATAGATCATGTTTTCTTAAACTGTTGGGAAGGCGTGTTCTTCTGGGATGTTTTGCAGAGGACACTAAAGAAAGAATTTCCATTGGACCCGTATGGCATCCGCTACTTAAGCATAGACAATGAGGATGGGGTGCCTTTTGATTTAATTATGCTCATGGGCCTCCATTGTATTTGGCGCGCGAGAATGGCAGGATACCATGTCGATAAAGATGCGCAGCCTGCACGTATGTATTTCAGAGAAAACATGCACTGGTTTGTCGCTATCCATAAAGCGGCAGGGGAACCACCGGAGTGGCTCCCAAGAGTAGAGCCGTTGGTTAATTTGCGTGAATTTTGATTATACTCAGCCAGTACGATACTGGTTGAATATGTGCACAACACCAAATGTATGTTGTACTTTGTTTTTTGTTACGGTGATTGTTTTTCCTCTTGTAAATAGTTATGTACCGAAAATCAGGCAATAAAGAAAAAAAAAACAAAAATATTTCCGACACCGGGAATCGAACCCGGGCCTCCTGGGTGAGAGCCAGGTATCCTAGCCACTAGACCATGCCGGAGGACGTGCAGCAGGAATGAACCCCTCCAAGTGGATCGAAAGAAAGGGCGAGATAAAAGAAAATATAGACGACGACAAAACGCTAACCAAAAATATTTCCGACACCGGGAATCGAACCCGGGCCTCCTGGGTGAGAGCCAGGTATCCTAGCCACTAGACCATGCCGGAAGACGGGCAGCAGGAATGAACCCCTCCAACTGGATCGAAAGAAAGCGCGAGATAAAAGAAAATATAGACGACGACAAAACGCTAACCAAAAATATTTCCGACACCGGGAATCGAACCCGGGCCTCCTGGGTGAGAGCCAGGTATCCTAGCCACTAGACCATGCCTTTTTTTTATTTATTGCCGGTCTTCGACATTGTAGAGAGCACACAATACAGAACAAAATTACATAACTACAGACATTTTGAACAAAAGATGAATGCCATCAGTCCAATAACGACTGGCGTTCTCTTATTAAAATTCTCTCAGTGCTGTCAGAGGTTCTATCCTCGACAGCCACGCGCATTTGCATTTGCATTTGCATCCTCGCATTTGCTTAACATAGTTGTTTATAAATATGTCATTTACTTGCACTTCTGTGCCGAGCAAACTACGGTATCGCTCTACAAATGCTGTTTCAATGACGCTCTTATCTGTCGACACTTCGTTATGGTAGCGAATTTCATTTATTTCGTTTTTTGTTGCATATCTTTTTTCTTCACCAATCGCCCTCTTAGTTGGTCTTTCGCCTAACCAAAGCCTCTCTGAACGCGCTCTAATAACAGCGCCTTTATATTTTTCTTCTTCCATCTGTTCCATCTGTCTTTTAACAACTTCGACTTCACTTTTAAACAAACCCGGTATTGTAGTCTCTGCATTCAAAAGGAAATCAAGTGTGCACTGTAGTTCCGTTTCCTTTTGTTTTTCTTTATGTCGTAGTATGCATGATCTGTCTATTGCACTTAGTTTAACTTCGCACTTGAATTGTTCCCAAGCTTCGATGAAATTTGTGTGACTCGTGGACACTATTTACAATTTCTCGCGTACTATTTGGACAAATGTGTCGTCGGTTAAGAGCTGTTCATTTAATTTCCACAGTTCCCAGTTGAATGCAGAGACTAGTTGCAGCACATAGACATAACATCCGAAGAGATATAAACGCGATCTAATCGTGCGTGGCTTTCGCCCTGAAAGTGAGTAAATTGCACGTGATTTCCACGGAATATGTCCCCTACATCAACAAGGCCACATTCATCCACCAACGCCTTAAGCTGTAGGGCACTTTTGTCTCGTACTGGTTCATTCTTAACTGAGTCTTCGGGCATGCAAATACAATTAAAATCGCCAAGCAAAATGAGTTGCCTGTCACACTTTAGAAAGCGAGCGACACAATCAAAAAAAACTTTTCTTTCTGAAATTTGGTTCGGCGCGTACACACATATAATTCGCCATTGTACTTGGTTTAAAGAAAAGTCGCACAATGCTAACCGTCCGTCATCAGAGGTGATGACACCCTCTTCAACGATTCCGATACCTCGTTTCAGAAAGATAGCACAACCGCCAGACTTTCCAACGGCATGGCAAACACAAACGTTGAAACCTAATGCGTAAGTTTGGACCATGTGGTCCGCTTGCTCCTCGCTGTCTATTTTCGATTCCTGTAAGGCTAGAATATCGATGGTATTTTCTTTTAGCAGACGTCTTAACTGCACTTGCCGCTTTCTTGCCGTGAGACCGCGCACATTCAGCGTGCCTATTCTTAATGCCGATAAGGACGTTGAGTTCATAGAATGCGAAAGGGCAAGCGGACCGCTGGGTGATTGTGCTGAATTGACAGGATGCACACTTACACAGTTATATTGCTCTAATTCTGAGTGCTTCGTCAAGCATGGCGAAGCCGGGGCGTTTTCCTTGTCGGTAGGCACGGCGACGTTTCGTGCTGCCCTTCCCGCTCCAGTCTAGCGGTAAAGTCGTCTCTCGGACAGCGCCCTCCGCTAACGCGGAGGCCCTGTCGGTGTAGTCCTCCTGTCTGGAGGCACGTTAGGCTTCACTTTCAGGGGAGCCCTACGATGGGACCCTGCCTTTGGGGGCGGTTCGCCGGCGTTGACCTTCTCGCGGTTGTCGTCTTCTATGGTGATTTCCCGTGGTCTCTTTGAGACGGCGACGCCAGGGTTGGTTTTTCCTTCTTCCGAGTTGATGCTCTCAATTGCAGTTCCGCTCTCTTCCGTCTCGACTGTTTCGCTAACAGCAGCACAGTTGCTAGGGGTTTTCTCAGCCTCTGGCGTATTCTGTGGTTCGTCGTTCTTTCCACTTACACTAGACGCAGATTTCATAGGTCCCTTGTTTTCGGATGGGACAGAAGGCGTGGCACCCGACGTTGTCGGCTTTTCGCCTCCACTGACGGTCTCCTCCGCGTCGACTTGGTCCATGAGGTGCTCATCGACGGTGTCGCTTCGCCCAGTTCCGGTCACACTGGCGTAGCTACGCGCGCATTGACTCTCGTCGTGGCCATAGCGACGACAGAGCTTGCAACGCGGAACTCGGCACTCGCGCCGTATGTGACCGGTGCCATGGCACCGGAGGCAGAGCGGGGGTCTGCCTGGGACGTGCACGAGCGCATGGTCTTCCCCGACGCGGAGTTGATGAGGCAGGTCCTCCACGGTAACGCCTACCTTCAGCCGTAGGGACACCAGGCGCGTGTGGGAGCCTTTGTCGTTGCAGCCTGCAACGCGCCACTTTTCCCTCGAAATTTCGCTGACCTTGCGAAAAGGCGCCAGGGCACCTCTGACTTCGTCGTCCGGAGTCGTATGTAGAAGCCAATACAGCTTCATCCTGACGTCTTGATATCGAGGGTCTATTAACATGCATCGGTGGTCCTTTACGCTGAAGGTTGGAGCAGACAAAATCTTTTGTTTGCCCTTTTCGTCCTTGAAAGTGATGGCCCAAACGTGGTTCATCTGATAGGCGCCAAAGGCCTCCACTTCGGGCATCAGCTGCAGATAGTCAAGTGCCTCACGGAAATGCTCGACTCGGTAGGGCCTCGCCTTCACGTCTCCGTGCAAAAAAACAGTCGTAACTGTGGATCCTGTAGGTAGTTGCGGCAAATAACCTGGTAGTCATCCTTCGGTGTGTCGTTCAACATGAGACCGCGGCCCTGCTGGGCCGCTGTAACCGCCCCTTCGGAGCAAAACATTCCGCGACCGTTCACTGCGGTGGCCGCAGTGGAATCCCACTAGACCATGCCGGAGGACGGGCAGCAGCAATGAACCCCTCCAATTGGATCGAAAGAAAGCGAGAGATAAAACAAAATATAGACGACGACAAAACGCTAACCGAAAATATTTCCGACACCGGGAATCGAACCCGGGCCTCCTGGGTGAGAGCCAGGTATCCTAGCCACAAGACCATGCCGGAGTACGGGCAGCAGCAAAGAACCCCTCCAACTGGATCGAAAGAAAGCCCAAGATAAAACAAAATATAGACGACGACAAAAAGCTAACCAAAATATTTCCGACACCGGGAATCGATCCCGGGCCTCCTGGGTGAGAGCCAGGTATCCTAGCCACTAGACCATGCCTTTTTTTTTATTTATTGCCGGTCTTCGACATTGTAGAGAGCACACAATACAGAACAAAATTACATAACTACAGACATTTTGAACAAAAGATGAATGCCATCAGTCCAATAACGACTGGCGTTCTCTTATTAAAATTCTCTCAGTGCTGTCAGAGGTTCTATCCTCGACAGCCACGCGGGTACACAATCTTCTCTTTTCTTTATTTCAGTGAATCTAGACATGCTTTCTTTGAAATAAGTACGCGCAGGCCTAGCGTCCGGGTCACAGTAGTACCCAGACATCCTTGCACGCCATAAACTGTGAAGGCCATTCAGCATTATTAAGTCGAAGGGAACCACATCCTCATTCTTTACCGCCAGATAACTGATTCCATGTGGGTTTAACGGTAACTCTTTCTTCATTGTTCGTTGTAGGACATCCCAGAAGAACACCCCGGCCCAGCAATGCAAGAAGACATGGTCTACTGTTTCAGCTTGCTTGCAAATCAAGCAGTGAGATCCCCAGGGTACAAGGAAGCCACGTTCTTCCATGAATGTCTTCACCGAGAGTGTCCCTGTGTGTAGTTTAAAAAAGAATGTCTTTACCCCCGTAGGCACCTCCATTTTTTTCACTCGAAGGACATCCTGTCTTGGTCTTCCAGTGTATAGAACTGTGTACAATGGCACTGGAAATACAATGTCGCAAACATCTTTATATAATGCTTTCCTTTTAACTTCACTTAAATAATCAAACGAAAAGCGGACAGAAAGAAAGCGCACACTATCCACAACTTCTTTAAGGTAGCCCGGAAGCGTTCCCGGCATACTATCAGTACTAACGATAAGTGCCGGCAAAACGCCTCTCAACCTTAGCTGGCATACCGTACGCAGAAATGAATCACTCACATCCCGAAAAAACAAAAATCTGTTGACGAGCTGTCGTACAAAAAGATGCGCCAAGCCCAGCCCCCCCTTCCTTCACGTGCCTGAACAGATTGGTTCGGCTACACCTTTCCCAGGTAGAGCCCCAGATAAAAACCGCGAACACTCTGTGCAGCTTTTGCACGTTTACTCTTCAACAGTACATCGCTTGCATGACGTACCACAACTTCGTAAAAAAAAACATGTTACACACTGTTGCCTTTGCGAAAATTGACAGGTTGATGCCGTTCCACCTTTCTGGTTTTTCTCTAGTTTCTTTTGCTTGGTTCGTCCAGTATTCATCGCTATTTTTGTAACTGTCCATGGGAACACCTAGATATCTGGTCGGGGTTCTTATCCAGCTCACATTTGCAAAATTGTCCGGGGCCGAAGACCACTCTCCGTGTCACAAACCAAGCGACTTGCCCCAGTTCACTCTACCGCCCGTCACATCGCAAAAATTTTTCACTACCCTTGTCGTTTCCGTCACACTTTGCTTGCTTGTACAACACACTGCGATGTCATCTGCATATGCCAAGAGCTTGGCTTCTGTGTCTGCCAAGCTGTAACCACGTATTTGATCAGTTTCAATTATGGCCAAACACATAGTTTCTATGTACATCCCAAACAAAAGAGGACTGAAGGGGCAGCCCTGACGCACAGAACGCATGACGTTAATGGGGGCCCCCAATGATTTATTCACAATTAAGCGTGTTGTGCAGTTCTTGTACGCCAACGCCACTCCCTCAGTGATTATGGAACCAACATTAACTTGATCGAAAATGGCAAACAAAATATCATGAGAGACACACTCAAAGGCTTTCTCAAGGTCGAGCTGGAGCACTGCGACTCCGCCCGAGGTGACGTCAGAGCACTCGAGCACGCACCGCATCGTGGGAATATTTGACAAAATCAACCTTCCTTTGATACCGCAAGTTTGATGACCAGCAACTATTTCCTTTATGACGATTTGAAGTCTGGCTGCCAAAACGCCAAAACCTTCATAAAAATCTTGTAATCAATATTGGTTAACGAAATGAGCCTGTAAGATGTCACCAGCCTAAGTTTGTCCACTTGATCACTCTTAGGGATGAGTATGGTATGGGCTTTGCCAAAGGAAGGTGGCAAAGCTTTGTTAACATACGCATCATTAAACAGGTTTGTTAGCAACGGCGACAGTTCTTTTTTGAAAGCTTTATATAAACAAGCGCCCAGGCCATCAGGTCCAGGCGATTTGCCTTGGTTCAAGCCATCAATCGCCTTTTGAACTTCGCTTTCTGTTATTTTCCCTTCTATTCGTTCTTTTGTGTCGTCACTCAATCGCGGCATGCGACCGAGAAAAACCTTTTCAAACTCGTCTACATTCGCTTCTTGAAACGCATAGAGCGACTGATAATACTCTAGAAACGCTTGGCCTATGCTCTTACTGTCTTCAGCAATTGTGCCGTTCTATAGAATCTTATCGACGTGAATCCTTCGACCATGCGCTTTTTCAAGTCCAAGCGCCCTTTTCGTGGGCGTCTTCCCAGCTACTACTGCATTGACTCTTGCGCGCACAATCGCTCCTTCATACCGTTCCTTGTCAAGCTGCTCGATTTTTTCTTTAATGGTTCGCACGTCTTCTTTATACGCCCCAGGCTCTTCGCACTCAAGCACTATTAGCTGCTTAAGTGTCTTTCGTAAGCCCTTTTCTTTCATTTCATTCTCATACTTTTAGCACCTCGATCTTTCTAAAGCTGTCATTTTTACGTTTTGTTTGAAGCATTCCCATTTCTCTGCTATTGTTTCACTGTTTTCCTCACTGACTTTCCTGACGGCCTCATGCACTGCCTCTACAAATGGCTCGTCTTTTAGTAATAAGGCATTCATTTTCCATAGGTCCCAATTAAAGCCTTCTTTCTTTCTCTCCGTGCCTATATGACATTTCACCAAGCAGTGATCTGTAAACGATACTGGTGTCACAGAATAACTATGGAACATTGGAATCATGCCTTGCGATACGTATATGCGGTCTAACCGCGCATGACTACTACCTTGAAATCGCGTGTACATGACTTCCCGCTCCCCCTCCAGGCACTCACAGACATCGTCCAGTTCATTATCCCTAATTAGCTTTGTCAACAGACTACTGCTTTTATCGCGAATACCAGCATTATTGACTCTATCCCGAGCCCTCAAAACACAATTGAAATCCCCCAACAAAACCATGCACTTATCAGTGCTAACATACTGGGAAAGGTTCGCAAAAAATGAGGCGCGCTCTTCCACAGCATTCGGCGCATATATGCACATGACTGTGAATTCAAGGTCACGAAAACCAAAATCACAAAAAACAATCCTTCCGGATTGACATGAAAATACATTTATAAAAACAAGGCCTGGCAACTTCTTAACAAACAGAACACAACCGGCGGACGTCCCTACTGCATGGCTCACGACCGCATAATCTAGTCGTGAAACGCCGCACCACGCTCCCGGTCTCGTCCTCTCCGTCAACCTTTGTCTCCTGGACAGCTAGAACGTCTAGGTCGTGGTCAGTGGCCAGCCGTAGGACTTGACTTTGGCTACGCCTAGCCGCCAGCCCTCTTACGTTTAGTGTGGCAATAGCGAGTGACGGATTAGAAGCCATGCTGAACTAAAGTATAAGGTAGGCCCGAAGCATGTTGCTTACCCTTCACGACCAGCCCTCGGCTAGCCGCCTCTGGGACCGCCGGTCTTCCCGGCGGTGTTCGTCTGCTGCACTTTGTCACCAGGCCTTCTCTCGAGCGGAACATTTGGCTTAGGCTTGAAGACCGACCGCCTCCCTTGAGGCGCCTTCGCCGGCGGCCCGTCACTAGTGCTGGACGCTGCGTTGTTCTTGTCTCCGGCCTCGTCACGGGGGCGCTTGGATGTGGCACCGAGACCAGCGGCCCGGTCCCCTTCGTCAGCGTACTCGCCCTGTTGCATCGCTGACTCGTCGTCATCCCGTTCAGCTTCACTAGCGCCTGCCTTCGCAGGATCTTTGTCCTTGTCGACCCTTGCAGGCCCAGTAACCTGCTCAGCGACTTGGACGACCTTGGCGTCAGCGACCTCCTGCACCGTCGTGGTACAGCGATGAGCACAGTTAGGGTGAACACGCGAGCGCGTGGCCGACGGCACTATTAGCGCCGCGCCACGGCAATCGCTGGAAGCATTGCACATGCGCAGTATGCGCTCTGCGAAAGAATATTTCCACCGCGCGCACCACGTCACTGGAGACGCTCGTTCGTCGTCTGCTAACCGCATTTTTGTCTGCTGAGCTGACACTTTCAGTACTTGCTGGCCCATCTGGTAGAACATATGGTGCGTCAATGAATAAATCAGCATGAGACGCTTTGTGTTTCAACTGTTTATTGAACTAAACTGCAAGCTCGCAGTGTAAGTGGAACAGACGTACTACAGGGAAATAAAATATTAGAATTTCTAGAACCGAGTCACGTCACTCTCTGACAGCAACGACTGCCGCTGTCCCGGACGGTAGCGAGTCAAAGTGCCTGCACATATTCGTGATTGGCCTTTAGGCTTTCCCACTCGTGGCTGACTGCGGCCCACCACTGGTCGGAAATCGCGGAATGAAGGGGCTTTCTTGCCAAGGCAGCTTTGAGGCGGCCCCACACGTTTTCAATAATATTAAGGTCCGCCCCTTTCGATGGCCATTCCAGTACGGGTATGTGCTGCTCTGCCTGGAAGTCCTTCACAACCCTGGCCGTGTGGATCGGCGACCGGTCTTGCTGGAAAAGACAGTTGCCGTCGGGGAATAAACTGCTCGCATATGGCAACAGCACATCGTTCAAAATACTGCAGTATTGCTGACACGATAAGTGCCCACGTATGCGGTGTAATGGTCCTAAACCATATTGCGAAACCGCACCCCACACGCTCACACTTGCTCTCCTGCTGGTAGAGACGCGTTGCACGTTGTCTGGATCGTTCCTACATGACGTTGTTAAATAAAGTAAGAAACCCACTCTTCAACGAAAAAGTTTACGTTACCGTGTTCGTGGCTGTCTCCACACAAGCACTCTTTGGTCTTGTCGCGTCGAAAACGCGGACTCGTCCGAAAAGATGACACGTCCCCAGTCTTCGGTTGTCCACGACACGTGCTGCTCAGTGAACCGCCGTCGCGCTTCCCTGTTGGCAGCCGTAAGTAGCGGCTTCTGTGCTGCGACGTAACTGCGAAGGCCTGAACTATGCCGGCGACGTCGAACAGTAGTGTCCGAAACGTATAAATCCAACTCCTCGCGAACTGCTGCGGCAGGCAAAAAAGGATTCTCGACAACAGCTGCAATTATGCATGCATCTTCGTCATCTGTGGTAGCCCTAGGACGAGGTGCACGGGGCGCATCCCGAATGTGACCTTCGTTCTTATATGCCTGAATTATTCGGTTCACAGTCTTGAGAGGCCTACCTACTAAAGAGCTGATGTATCGCTGGGAATAACCTTTTAGTGAAAGGTCAACGATAGAGCGTCTTTGATGATCCGAAACTCTAGCCATAATAATAGCCATGCTCGGTGTTTTATATGCTGCATATGAATGCGGAACAACTCTGAAGATATTAGTCACGCCCAACATAGCTATGTGCGTTTTTTTTCCAGTTTTGTTTTCTTGAAGCACTTTAAATGCCGAAAGTATCAGCTCACAGGGCAAAAGTTCGGCTAGCATACGATGGACGGACCTCTCCAGTGACGTGATGCGCGCGGTAGAAAGACAGCCTCGCTGCACGTGTACTGCGCATGTGCAGTGCTTCCTGTGTTTGTCGTGACGCGGCGCCAACAGTGTCGTCGGCCACACGCTCGCGTGTTCACCCTAACTGTGCTCATCGCTGTACTTGCTTTCGCTGGGGGCACTTGTTCTCCGGCTCCCTTGGCAGCGTCTTTGGTCTCAACTGCATCCATGACGTGTACTGCCACCTCTTCACTCGCGACTGGGCTAGTCGCAGTAGCGTAAGTCTTGACGCAGTCGGCGTCGACGTGCCCAAAGCGTCTGCAACGCGAGCAGCGCGGCACCTTACAGTCCCGCCTGACGTGTCCCGTGCCTTGGCACCGTAGGCATTGCATCGGACGACCGGGTACCACCACCAAGGCCAACTCCCCTGCAACGCGTATCTGGTGAGGAATATCTTCAAGTTTCAGTCCGCCCTTCAGCTTGAGAAGAACGGTCCTCGTGGTCGAACATTTCTCCGCAACGCCTTGAACACGCCACTTCTCCCGGCTCACCTCAACCACCTTGCCGAAGGCCGCCAACGCAGTCCGCACATCTTCGTCTTCCACGCCGTGTAGCAGCCAGTGAAGCCGGAGCTTCACCTGCTGGTCCTGAGGGTCGACGATAACACATCGCCGTCCCTTAACCTGTATCTCTTTCAAGGCCAACAGTCGCTTTGTTGCAGCAGCATCACTGAGGGTCACTGCCCAGACATGATTCACTTGGTACGCCCCAAGGCACACAACTTCTGGTAGCAGGCCCGTGGGCGTTAGAGCATCCCTAAAGTCCTCGACCTTATACGGCCTCGCTCGTACGTCACCATGTAGAAACACGGTGTTATTAACAATTCGTCCTTTTGGCAGCTGAGGCAAAATAAACTGGTAGTCGGTTTCTTCGTCGTTGCTAAACCTGTTTCCACGGCGAAAAGTGGCCGCTGTCGCTGCTCCACTGGAGCCCATGATTCCGCTGACCGCTCAGCTCGGCTGCCGGAAGCAGAATGCCACTAGACCATGCCGGAGGACGCGCAGCAGCAATGAACCCCTCCAACTGGATCGAAAGAAAGCGCGAGATAAAACAAAATATAGACGACGACAAAACGCTAACCAAAAATATTTCCGACACCGGCAATCGAACCCGGGCCTCCTGGATGAGAGCCAGGTATCCTAGCCACTAGACCATGCCGGAGGACGTTTTTCTTTATTTATTTATTGCCGGTCTTTGACAATACTCAGACGATACAGTCAGCTCACACTTATGTATCACAAATTCCAAACATTGAAGGAAAAGAACATAACAAGGGAAGGTGCGTAAGTAAAGAAACCGCACAATAGAGCCGTCTGTCCATATTGCACTGGCTTTGTCAAACTAAAATTCCTTCATGGCTGTCAGGGGTTCTAGCCTCGACAGCCAATCCGGTACACATTCTTCCATTTTCTGCATTTCGATAAATCGCGACATACATTCCTTGAAGTAAATACGAGCTGGCCTAGCGTCAGGATCGCAATAGTACCCTGCCATACGAGCCCGCCATATACAGTGTAGAGCATTCAACATTACAAAGTCATAGGGAACCCCGTCGTCATCTTTAATGGCCAGATACTGTTAGATATGGAGCTGGTTCCTGCGATTACTTCGAGTTCCCCAGACCACATCGGATTGCAGCACAGCTAATTGAGGAATGCAGAAGCAGGAAAGCGCATTCCAGAGAAGCGGCCGAGCAGACAAGTTTAAGGCAACGAGTTTACATGCCAACAAGTTCGTGCGCCGCCGGGATTAGCAGGTGGGCATCCGACAATGAAGCAGGTGCAGCCCTCCCCTTCTCTTTGTTCGAAGTGCATTGCCAGTCTGCGATGCAAGACCGCAGCAAGCCGCCAGGTGTGACACCACGACACGGGCGCCTACCATTGGCTGAAAGTGGCGTCATCGGAGTGGACTCTCCCATTGGTCAAACATGACGTGACTTGCAGTGCTCGAAGGGTTTATAAGAAGCCTTCCAGAGAGACCTGAGCATTCTGGGACATGCCCTGATTCCCTGTTTCACCTCTCTCGAACTTCTTGCCGCGGGCCGCAGCGTCCGAGTTGCTGCCGGCCCGTAAGGACAGTACAAATGTTACTTGACGCTCACCTCCCTGTATAAATGTAGAATAAATTCCTCCCAAGTTTGTGGTTTTCATCCCGGAGTCCGTCCTCCAACCCCTACATCTGGTTGGCAGCGGTAGGATCGCCTCCGAATGCATCAGCTGGTGGCAGCGCTACGAATCAACCTTCGTCGAGAGAGATCGTAAGGAACCGGGAAGAACGAAGAAGAGAGAGCCTTCGTCGAAAGAGGTCCGAAGAAACTGGGAGTAGCGAAGAAGGAGCGAGCCTTCGACCCAGGGAGTCCGGAGGAACCGGCAACAGCGGACGAATGAACCGGATGGCAGGGTGCTGTAACCGTAAGTGAGCGCGTGGTTTTTTTCCTTATGATTCGCCAGACTCAAAGGTTGTGTGTTCAATTTTGATAGTTCTGGGAATCGGGAGTTTGTTGCATTGTGTGTTTGCACAAATTAATTAAGGAAAACAGTTTTAACCACCTGTCGGGGCAGCTGCCATGGATCTTAGAAGGTTGACGAGGTTAGACTTGTTGTTGGTGTGCGACGATTTGGGAGTTGAGGCGGACGAACGGATGAAAACGCCAGCTATCATAAAGGCGATTAACGATAGTGGCAACGATGACAAAAGCATTGAGCTTGCTTGGGAGGTGATACAGGAGCCACGGGAGCGTGTGCGTCGTGTACGTTTGCGGGAGCGTCGTGAACTTAAGAGTAAGAGTAGGCGTGAAAAACGCGAGAATGAACGGAAGCAGGAGCTTCAAGAACTTACTCTTAGGTGTGAGCGTCACGGATGTGAGAATGAACGCGAACGTGAGCGAGAGGAAAAGTATGAGAGAGAGAAGGCAGCACTGATCAAAGAGATACAGTATTGTGATCAGTTATTGGCACAGAGAGAACGGCTGTCTGAGAATTCTGTAGGTAGTACAGAGCGAAAGAATGAGGAAGCATCTAGCAGATTTTCGCCAGAAGCCGACGAGAAGAGTAGTGCCTGTGAGATTAGCTGCAGATTCATAAGTAAAGGGAAAAGGCTAGCTGCTAACGATGCCTTAGTGGCAATAGAGGCCGTTAAAGGCCAGAGTGAGAGCGACGAGGTGCTGTGCCAACAGATGACTGTAGAGACAGCTAGGCCAGCTGCGAACAAATTGGCACAGTTACCGCGTGTGTGCGTCGCAGGTGATGTTAGCGAAGTTGCTAGCGAAGAAAAGGGTACTTCTGACCCGACAGAAGCGAGCACCCATGTAGAGCCAGATCTGCGTGCAGAAGTGAAGTGCGAGCTGGACGATGCAGTTGAGAATAGTTCTCGGGGTGGCGAGCTCCGTAGCTCACGAGAGAACAACTGCATTGTTCAGGGGTCGGTGCGGCTCTCCGCCAGTCTAGGTAGCCTAGAGAAGGATGATTTAATGAGGAATCATTCGGACTGTGCGCGTGAGACAGCGATCGAGACCGACGGACTGTGTGTCGATGCACAGCGTGTGCTGGGCAATGTAGCAGAGGGCAGTTCGCAAGAGTGCGAGTTGTCTAACTCGAGTAAAGCCTGCTGCATTGTTCCAGAGTCGGTTGGGCTGTCCGCCAGTCGAGGCAGAGAGAGTGTTGATTTAAATGAAAATCAATTAGACTTTGCGGGTAAGAGACCGATCCGGGCCGACGAAACGTGTACCGGCCAGCACGAGGCACGAGAAGGCGACATGAAAATGAGTGCAAAGAGAAAGCGCCGTAAAAAGAAGCGCAGTAAAAACCGAAAGTCGGTAATTAATGTAGCGCCGCCAAAGATGGCGAGAAACCCAAAAGGGCAGGGCGCGAGGAAGAAGGTGCGGTCGTCCAGGACGATGTTGACGCATCCAAAATGGTCGAGCCACCGGTCAAACGGGGACCGCGAAGAATGTTCTGCGCGGACGCGGACAAAGGGCACGGGGCAGTTAAGCTCCTCGTCGTTCCGTAGTTCTTTTCACAGCTCAGCGTGCAGTTCGAAGAAACGCAAGGTGGCAGGACGAGACCAGGTGGGGAGTAGCGACGCGGTCAATCGAGTTCGTGTTGAAAGCGGGGCGCGGGGACGCAAATTGGCAGGAGACCGTAACGTCTTGGGGGAGCTGATAGTGAATCAGCCCTTTTGTTGTCTCCCGGCAGCCAGAGTAGCTTTCAGACCACGTCCACCCCGCGTTCGACTCAAAGTATGAGTCAGACGGAAGCGTTTGGAAAAGGAGGCCTGGAGCGCTTCCGTAGAAATGAAGTGTCTTGTTTTATTTTTGAGCATCGGAAAATTTCGCGATTTGAGACTTGGATTTCTTTCAACGTGTAAGGTATGAGCTTTGTTTATGTTTTGGTTTGAGAAAGCTCCGAGATTTGAAAGATGCGTTTTATGTAAACATGTAGTCTCGCGAGATGTTCATTAATAAGTAGATAGGTTTTTTTTTGTGTGTGTGAGTAACCTGAGGGTCAAGGTTATCGTTGAGAGGCCTATCGTAACGCGCGTGTGTGTTATTTAACCTTCTTTCTTTTTAAGCGTTTTTGAATTTTGTAAGGTTAAGCGCGTAGATTTGAGTGAGTGCACGATTTGCACGGAGAAGCGTTCTTAGTTCCATTAGCGCATGTCCTGTGTGGACGGAAGGAAGCAGATTTATGAGTGGCTTGCTCGTGTGTGTATAGGGCAGCCGTATTCTGACTTCTCTGATAAGTATGCGTGGAACGAGTTATTAAGACGCATTATTTTAAGGGTTCTGCGGAGTGTGTAAGTCCCGCAAGTTTAATTGTTCGTTTATGTCACGTGTCCTGTAGGACTTTCAGGAAAGAAACGTGAGTAAGCGTGAATGAAAAGTTTGCCTACAATGCAAGTACGCGTTCTGTTTAGTGACCACAAGGCTGGTGCACTTGTGAATACGTACTTGTGAAGTTGACCAGATTGTTCAGTGGCACCATTACGTGCGATAAGTACGCCACTGCGATAGATTGGAAACATGCTGTTCGTGTAGTTAGGCCACTTAAGTTATGTTCGGCTGTTTTCATTTGTTGTTTGCATCGTCAACGACCCTTTTGTTTTGCAACAACAATAGTACTCTGGTCTTGTCGGCATTCGGGGAGAAATGGATAGCGGTTTGGAAGGGTGGTTGGAACTGTTTTGTCGAAATTGGGGAAATAAAAGATCAGGGTTGATTTTGACTCAGTAATAGTCTGGCGAGTCAGGGGTGAAGAGCCTGCGCTTACGCGTGGTGCAGCGCTGTGCTGTTTTGTTTGTTTGACGTCTGTTCTCCAGGGCCAAGGATCCCGAAGTTCGTCAAACGAGGCTCGACCCCAGTACCCTGCAGCTTCTTTCAGCGTTCCTCATGGCCAGCGAATTGATTTCACCGGCCATTCAGAACAACCGGGGCGAGGACGAGCTGTTAGATATGGAGCTGGTTCCTGCGATTACTTCGAGTTCCCCAGACCACATCGGATTGCAGCACAGCTAATTGAGGAATGCAGAAGCAGGAAAGCGCATTCCAGAGAAGCGGCCGAGCAGACAAGTTTAAGGCAACGAGTTTACATGCCAACAAGTTCGTGCGCCGCCGGGATTAGCAGGTGGGCATCCGACAATGAAGCAGGTGCAGCCCTCCCCTTCTCTTTGTTCGAAGTGCATTGCCAGTCTGCGATGCAAGACCGCAGCAAGCCGCCAGGTGTGACACCACGACACGGGCGCCTACCATTGGCTGAAAGTGGCGTCATCGGAGTGGACTCTCCCATTGGTCAAACATGACGTGACTTGCAGTGCTCGAAGGGTTTATAAGAAGCCTTCCAGAGAGACCTGAGCATTCTGGGACATGCCCTGATTCCCTGTTTCACCTCTCTCGAACTTCTTGCCGCGGGCCGCAGCGTCCGAGTTGCTGCCGGCCCGTAATGTCTGTACTGCTGTTACTGGACGCTCACCTCCCTGTACATAAAATGTAAAATAAATCCCTCCCAAGTTTGTGGTTTTCATCGCGACGTCCGTCCTCCAACCCCTACAATACCTAATACCATGGGGGTCCACCGGTAGCTCTTTCTTCAGGGTTCGCTTTAAGACGTCCCAGAAAAAAACTGCCGCCCAGCAATGTAGGAAAACGTGATCTATATTTTCGGGCTTCTTGCATATCAAGCAGTGCGACCCCCAAGGTACCAGACTACCCCTTTCCTCCAGAAACGTCTTGACGGAGAGCGGTCCGGTATGTAGCTTAAAGAAGAAGGTCTTTACACCTGGTGGCACCTGCATGCGTTTTACTCGTTTAAGTACGTCTTGTCCTAGCCCTCCACTGTATATGGCTCTGTATAAGGGCACTGGGAACACAATGTCGCATACATCTGTATACAATGTTTTCCTTTTCACTTCACAAAGGTAATCATTTGTAAAACGAACAGAAAGGAAGCGTACACTGTCGACCACTTCCTTGAAATATCCACGCAGCGTTCCCGTCATGCTTGCCGTGCTAACAACATGTGCCGGCAAAGCGTTACTCAACCTTAGCTGGCACACGGTGCGCAGAAATGGATCGCTCACATCGCGAAAAAACAAAAATCGGTTTACAACTTGACGAACAAAAAGATGCGCCAGGCCCACACCCCCATCCTTCACTCTTTTGAACAAATTTGTTCGGCTGCACCGTTCCCATGTTGATCCCCAGATGAAAACCGCAAACACTCTGTGCAGCCTTTGCACATTTACTCTAGAACAATACAGTGTTTGCAAGACGTAATATAACTTAGTAATAAAAAACATGTTAGAGACTGTCGCTCTTGCAAACATGGACAGGTTATTACCTTTCCATTTGTCTACTTTTTCTTTCAGTTCTTTGGTTTGGTTCCTCCAGTATTCGTCGCTGCTATTGTACCTGTCTAGGGGAACACCCAGATACCTTGTCGGAGTTTTCACCCAGTTCACGTTCGCGAAATAGTCGGCTGCAGAAAACCAGTCCCCGTGCCACAGCCCTAGCGATTTGCCCCAGTTTATTCTGTTACCCGTTACGGCACAGAAATGCTTAACTACAGATATTGTTTCCATTACACTCGGTTTGTCAGTGCAACACAGTGCAATGTCATCTGCATATGCAAGCAACTTCAGTTCTGTCACTGCCAATCTGAAACCCCGTATTCCGTCATTTTCATTAATTGCTACACACATTGCTTCTACGTAGATAGCAAATAACAGCGGGCTGAGGGGGCAGCCTTGGCGCACTGAACGCATGATGTTAATGGGGGCCCCCAGAGACTTGTTAACAATTAATCTTGTTGTGCAGTTCTGGTACGCCAAGGCCACGCCCTCAGTGATGATGGAACCGACATTAACGTGATCTAAGATAGCAAACAAAATAACATGTGCGGCACAATCGAACGCTTTCTCTAGGTCGAGCTGAAGAACTGCAACACCGCCACAGGTGACGTCACAGCACTCGAGCACACATCGCATCTTATGGATGTTTGAAAAAATAGATCGCCCTTTGATGCCACAAGTTTGATGGTCTGCGACTATTTCCTTGATGACGCCTTGAAGCCTGCTAGCTAAAACCTTCATAAAGATTATATAATCGACGTTTGTTAGTGAAATCGGTCAGTAGGATGACACGAATCTGAGTTTATCTATTTGGTCGCTCTTCGGTATTAGAATGGTGTGCGTTTTTCCAAAGGAAGGTGGTAATGATTTCCTTTCGTATGCGTCGTTAAATACATGTGCAAGCAAAGACGCCAGCTCTCTTTTAAAAGCTTTATATAGACCCGCGCTGAGTCCATCAGGTCCCGGTGATTTACCCAAGTTCAAATCGTCGATTGCCTTTTCGACTTCGCTCTCCATTATTTTTTCCTCTAGTAGCTTTTTTACGTCATCGCTCAAACGTGGCATGCGATGCAGAAAACCTGCTTTAAAACCCTCAACATTCGCTTCCTGAAATGCAAAAAGCGACTGGTAGTACTCAAAGAAGGCTTGACGAATGCTATCACTGTCTTCAACGACATTCCCATTCACTAAAATCTGGTCGACATGGTTTCTTCGTCCATACGCCTTCTCCAAGCCGAGCGCCCTTTTTGTGGGCGTCTCCCCTGCCGCTAGTGCGTCTGCACGTGCTCGCACTATCGCACCTTGATATCGTTCCTTGTCAAAAAGTTCAAGTTTTTCTTTGACGTTTCGCACATCGTCTTTGTACGCACCAGGCGCTCTGCACTCAAGCGTTAGCAGCTGCCCAGGCAGTGTTCTTAAACCTCTTTCTTTCATTTCCTTCTCGAATTTCTTACAACTGGATCTCTCTATCGCTTTCATTTTAACCTTTTGTTTAACACATTCCCACTTCTCGACGATTGTTCCCTCAGCATCACATTGAACTTCATTAACCGCATCCCGTACTACTTGTAAAAAGGGCTGGTCATTTAGTAACAAGGCATTCATTTTCCACATGTCCCAGTTAAATACATGTCTCCTTTTCATTATACCTACGTTACATTTCACTAGGCAGTGATCTGAAAATTACACTGGTACTACACAGTAACCGTGGCAACTTGGAATTGTATCCAATGAAATGTACATTCGGTCCAAACGCGCATGGCTGCTGCCCTGAAAACGTGTAAAAGTCACTTGACGCCCCCCTTCCAGACATCCATAAACATCATCGAGTTAATTTTCATTAATTAAATTTGATAACACTTCACTGCTTCGGTCACGCACACCTGCATTATTGACTCTGTCTCCAGCACTCAACACACAATTAAAGTCACCTAACAGCATCACGCGCATACTACAACATACATATTGTGTAAGGTTCGAAAAAAAAACGGACGCGCTCATCTACTGAATTCGGCGCATACTCAACACACAATTAAAGTCACCTAACAGCATCACGCGCATATTACAACATACATATTGTGTAAGGTTCGAAAAAAAACGGACGCGCTCATCTACTGAATTCGGCGCATATACGCATATGATGCGGAACTCAGCATCACACATAACAATATCATTGAGAACAATCCTTCCTGACTGACTCAAAAAAATACTTTGAATCTGCAGTCCAGGCAGCTTTTTCACAAGAAGAACGCACCCTCCAGCCGTGCCTACCGCATGGCTAACCACCACAAAATACCTAGTCGTGAAACGTCGCACCATGCTCCCGGTCTCCTCCTCTCCTTCAACCTTAGTTTCCTGGACTGCTAGTACGTCTATGTCGTGGTCAGTGACTAACCGTAGGACCTGACTTTGCCTACGACTAGCCGCCAGCCCTCTCACGTTTAATGTGGCAATCCTAAGGGACGGTATTTGAGCCATCTTGATCTAAAAGAAGAGTAAAGTAGGCCCGGAGCATGGTGCTTACCGTTCACGACTAGCCCTCGGCTAGCCGCCTCCGGGACCTCCCGGTTTGTTGGTGTCCTTAGACGTGGCCGCTTTGTCGGCAGGCTTCCTTTCAGGCGGTACATTGAGCTTTGGCTTAGGCCCATCCGCCTCCCATGAGGCGTCTTCGTCGGCGGTCCCTCACTGGTGCTGGGTGCCCGATCCTCGCGGTCCTTCGTCTGGTCGTGGGTGCGCTTGACGGAGGCAGCAAGAGCCCCAGTACGGTCGTCGTCGGAGACGCCCTCGTCCTGCTGCATTGCGGTCGCGTCGTCAGTTGCGTCTTCACTGACGCTTCCCGTCACCTGCCCCTGGGTCGTAGCATCCCGTTCCGCCCTACTCGGTTTCTGGGTACCCTCAGCCGCGTTGCCGTCCACCTCCAGAGTCGTCGTCCCACTACTTGTCTCTGGCAACACCATGTCACCGGTTCCTTTAGCCGCGTCCTCCGCCTCGGCCATGTCCATGAGGTGCTCTGCCGCAACATCATTCGCTGGAGGGCCTGTCACAGCGGCATAGGACTTCACGCATTCAGCGTCGACGTGGCCGAAACGTCTGCACCGGGTACAACGCGGTACTCTACACTCACGGCGGACGTGTCCCGTGCCGTGGCAGCGCAGGCACTGCATCGGTCGACCTGGAACGACGACCAAGGCTAACTCTCCACCGACGCGAATCTGATGGGGGAGGTCTTCCACCTTCATGCTGGCCTTCAGCTTGAGAAGGACGGTCCTGGTGGTTGACGTCTTGGTTCCCATGCCTTCAACGCACCACCGTTCCCGGCTCACCTCCTCCACCTTGCCGAAAGCCGCGAAAGCCGTCCGGACGTCCTCGTCGGCAACGCCGTACAGCAGCCAGTGAAGACTAAGCTTCACCTGTTGGTCCTGCGGGTCAACGATGAGACACCGTCGTCTCTTCACTTGAAGTTCCTTCAGGGCAAGCAGCCTTTTCGTTGCAGTTGCATCGCAGAGGGTCACTGCCCAGACGTGATTGATTTGGTACGCCCCTATGCATAGCACATCCGGCAGCAGGCCCGTCGGCAGAAGGGCATCCCTGAAATCCTCCACCTTGTACGGCCTCACACGTACATCACCGTGCAAAAAGACGGTGTTAATCACCAGTTGTCCTTTAGGCAGCTGCGGCAAAATAAAAGCGTAATCCTTATCATCGTTGAGCCTGTTTCCGCGGCCAAAAGTGGCCGCTGTCACTGCTCCACTGGAGCCCATGATTCTGCTGACCGCTCAGCTCGGCTGCCGGAAGCAGAATGACTAGACCATGCCGGAGGACGTGCACCACCAATGAACCCCTCCAACTGGATCGAAAGAAAGCGCGAGATAAAACAAAATATAGACGACGACAAAACGCTAAGCAAAAATATTTCCGACACCGGCAATCGAACCCGGGCCTCCTGGGTGAGAGCCAGGTATCCTAGCCACTAGACCATGCCGGAGGACGCGCAGCAGCGATGAACCCCTCCAACTGGATCGAAAGAGAGCGCGAGATAAAACAAAATATAGACGACGACAAAACGCTAACCAAAAATATTTCCGACACCGGGAATCGAACCCCGGCCTCCTGGGTGAGAGCCAGGTATCCTAGCCACTAGACCATGCCGGAGGACGCGCAGCAGCAATGAACCCCTCCAACTGGATCGAAAGAAAGCGCGAGATAAAACAAAATATAGACGACGACAAAACGCTAACCAAAAATATTTCCGACACCGGCAATCGAACCCGGGCCTCCTGGGTGAGTGCCAGGTATCCTAGCCACTAGACCATGCCGGATTTTTTTTTCTTTATTGCCATTCTTTGACAACTGAAACAGATATAGAGATGGCGTAAGGATGATATGTACAGTGCTGTGGTGATATAACCGCCTGCCGTCATTTGGCATGCGTGCATTGTTAGAACCGCTTTAGACAGACGAGTTCATCTAACAAGGTAGCCCATTCAGGCTTATCTAGTCGTGCATCGCAAGCCTCGCGCAAGAAAAAAATACTTTCAGTAATGTGCTCTCTAGCTGGGCGAATAACCAGTCTTTCATGCCTGACGTCCATGCGTGTTTTCCACAGGCTGTGCAGAATCAACGCCATAAGCATATCATAAGGAACACCACCTTCACTGGCAATTGGAAGAAAACGGATGCCGTACGGTGTGATAGGCAACTCCTTTTTTAGTTTACGTTGCAGAATGTCCCACAAGAAAAGTGCGTCCGAGCAGTCCAAAAATATGTGATCGATCGTCTCTGGTTTTCTACACCTGCTGCAGTTGATCGACCATGCAACAAAGAGGCCTTTTTCTTGTAGCCAAGGTTTGACGGCAAGAGCTCCAGTATGCAAATGGAAGAAAAAAGTTTTAACCCCAGATCGCACTGGCATCCGTTTCACTCGCTTCAATACATCTGCTCCTGTGCTCCGTGAATACATAGATTGGTACAAAGGAACAGGCATACAAACGTCAACTAGGTCCTTATACAATTTTTTCCTTCAAACAATAGCAAGATAATCAAATGAAAAGCGAGCATGCAAGAATTCTACGGACCAAGCTACCTCCCTTAAAAATCCGCGGAGACTTGCGCCATTTGCCGTTCTTGAGGTTACTATAAATTGAGGTAACGCATTTCGTAAACGTAGCTGGCACACTGTTCGCAAGAAGGGATCCTTTTGATCTCGCAAAAAAAGAAACCTTGAAACAACTTGCCTCAAAAACAAATGCGCCAAACCAAGGCCTCCTGACTTCACGGACCGAAATAAATCTGTACGGCTCGTTCTCTCCCATGTGGATCCCCATATAATAACAGCGCATGATCTGTGTATCTTTTGGATGGTCATTCTTGACTTGCACAGTGCTTGCAGTACATACCAGATTTTTGTAAAAAGGAAAACATTGCATACGGTTGATCGCGCGAAAATCGATAAATTTCTACCTCCGAACTTTGTTGTTTCAACTTTAACTTGCTCTAGTTCTTCTTGCCAATAGTCTTTTGTATCATGATAATGTTGCAGAGGTATCCCAAGGTACCGCGCAGGCGTCGTGGTCCACTACATATTTTCAAAAAATTCTATTTTATCATTCCAATTACCATGCCAGATGCCCAATGACTTACTCCAGTTTATCGCACTTCCAGTGACCTTGCAGAATCTGTTCGCCACTTCTACTGCACTAGAGATGCTTTGCTTGTCTCGACAGAATATGGCGATATCGTCTGCGTACGCCAAGATTTAACTTCTCTGGAGTCCATTGCAAATCCCCTTATGTTATTACTACTAATAACCTTTAAGCAGAATGGTTCAACGTACAATGCAAAAAGTAGAGACGATAATGCGCATCCTTGGCGGAGTGCTGACTTAACTTCTATCATAGCCGTAGGCTGTTTGTTAATTATTAGTTTCGTAGATACGCCAGCGTAGCACATTTTAACACCTTGCAAAAGAACAGAACCTATCTTGGCATGTTTTAAAACAAGAAAAAGGATTTCATGTGACACTCTATCAAACGCCTTTTCAAGATCAAGTTGCAACAGTGCTACCTTTTTTGAGAAGGCGTCGCAACTTTCCAATATTGTTCTCGCTACATGTATATTGGTGACAATGGATCGTCCTCTTATGCCACATGTCTGGTGCGACCCTACTAATTGCTGTATCACATTTTGAAGTCTCCGTGCAAGAACCTTCGTGTATATTTTATAATCTGTTTGTGAGACGTATCGGGCGGTACGCCCCTGTCGACAGTAGTACATGAGGGTCCTCGGACTTCGGTATCAACACCATGTGACTCTGACGAAAAGAAGGGGGCAGCACGCAGTTCTCATACGCTTCCGCAATTACATTATAAAGGGCAGTGGCTATGTCTTGCTTAAAAGCTTGGTAGAAAGCGGCGCTGAGACCGTCTGGCCCTGGCGTTTTTCCGGAACTTAGTGCGTCGATCGCCCATTTTATTTCTTCTAAAGTAATCGGTTCTTCGAGCCTTTCCGTTACTTCCCTTTCAAGACTTGGCAATAGCGACAGGAATTCAGTATCGAATCCTTCATCGCGAATGCGTTCTTGCCCTAGTAGTTCGCAGTAATGCTCATAAAAGGCCTGTCTTATTGTTTCTTTATCTCGTACAACCTCACTGCCGTATGTTACGGCTGTTATCTCGTTCCGCGAGGCATAAGATCGTTCGTCCCTGAGTGAGCGCTTTGTCGGCTGCCGGCACGAGCTTTCGTCGTGCCCGAAGCGCCGACACAAAGCACAGCGCGGTACGCGACAGTCTCGCCTGATATGACCTGTGCGGTTACACCTCAGGCAGAGCGGGGCACGCCCAGGCGCAACCAGCAGTGTCATGATGCCGGCAACCCGAAGTGGATGCGGGAGGTCGTCTATGGTAATTCCTGGTTTCAGCTTCATCGATAGGATGCGGGTTGACGAACCTTTATCGGTGATGCCTCGCACGCGCCAGCGTTCCTTGAAGGCCTCCGTAACTTTCCCAAAAGGCGTGACAGCGGCGCGGACGTCCTCATCTTGCACGTTGTGAAGGAGCCAGTAGATCTTAAGCCGCACATCCTGGCTGGCTGGGTTAACCACCAGGCAGCGAATCTCCTTAACCGTAATGTCTCCGAGGGCCAGCATTTTCTTCATAGCATCTGGGCTTCTGAAAGTAACCGCCCACACGTGGTTCATCTGGAAAGCCCCCAAGGCATCAACCTCGGGAAGCAGACCCAGACGGACCAGCGTGTCTCGAAAATCTTCGACTCGATAGAGCCTTGCCTTTACGTCTCCGTGAAGAAAAAGCGTGTTGGCCACGCATGGTCCTGTAGGCAGAGGCGGCAAAATAGCTTGGTAGTCTTGGCTATCCATAACAGCATTCCTGTTACCGCGGCTCGTCTGAGCCGCAAACACCGCCCCAACGGAGCAAGGCATTCTGCGTCCGCACCGAACGGTAGCCGGAAGTAGAATCACTATACTAACGAGGAGACATACTAGACCATGCCGGAGGACGTGCAGCAGCAATGAACCCCTCCAACTTGATCGAAAGAAAGCGCGAGATAACACAAAATATAGACGACGACAAAAAGCTAACCGAAAATATTTCCGACACCGGGAATCGAACCCGGGCCTCCTGGGTGAGAGCCAGGTATCCTAGCCACGAGACCATGCCGGAGGACGTGCAGCAGCAATGAACCCCTCCAACTTGATCGAAAGAAAGCGCGAGATAAAACAAAATATAGACGACGACAAAAAGCTAACCAAAAATATTTCCGACACCGGGACTCGAACCAAGGCCTCCTGGGTGAGAGACAGGTATCCTAGCCACTAGACCATGCCGGAGGACGTGCAGCAGCAATGAACCCCTCCAACTTGATCAAAAGAAAGCGTGAGATAAAATATAGACGACGCCAAAAAGCTAACCAAAAAAATTACCGACGATTACGTTACTTCCTAATGCGAAATTTGAGCGCAGCAAATAAGCTGTTTCACCTTTTCGATAGATTGAGGCAAAGAAATCGAGCAACACATGTATGCGCTATCACAGAATTTTTTTTTTTTTCACACGTATTCCTTTAACAAAGACTCCACTAACAGTTCTTGACAGTCATGAAGGAAGCTTTGTGGTCTCTGCTCTGGCAGCTCGTTTAGCAGCAGCAGCAGCAGCAGCAGACGTAGGACTTCCATCGGTCGTCTCGCTCATGGCTCAGAAAGAACTGGCAGATAATTTCGCAGTGGCGAACGGCAGCGGCAATTTCGGCTCGGGCGGTGCACATATACAGATCCGCCGCCACCGATCTGGCTCTCTGATTGCCACCGCACAGGGCGAACGGCAGCGGCAATTTCGGCTCGGGCGGTGCACATATACAGATCCGCCGCCACCGATCTGGCTCTCTGATTGCCACCGCACAGGGGTTGCATTGGAGGAGGAGCGAAGAAAGGAATTAAGTTCGAGCCGGCGCTTTGACAACCGGAGACTCGCAGGAAGAGGGGGGAGGGGGGCGGCGTGTACACCCAGCGGCAAACGATGGGGGCAGAAGCGCGCGCAGCAAGCGGACAACACGATAAAGGGAGGAGGGAAGAGATAGCAGCGACTGACTGATGCCGCTGAAGCCGATAGTGAGTCAACCCCAGCTGCGGAGTTGGTTTCAGGGACAACGCCGCCGATGCCGACACAAACAATATGATACACTCGCTTCCGCAGCGCTAAGAACCAGGTCTAGCCGTGGGAAGGTGGTCACGTATTCGTCGACGTGCCGGGGCCTACGTGAAATAACCGGCGCGTCGGCAACGGAAGAGCACCCTATCCGCCACACAAGAACAGGGGGGGGGGGACCCTTTCCTCCCCTTTCTGCATGGCGGCGACGGTGTTCTATGCAGTCACGTTATCTTGACTCTCTAGCGGTGTCAGCGGCATCCAGCGGTATCAGTCGATCGCTGCTAGCGATGGGGGGATGAAAGGGGGGCGGAGCTGGTTACGAGGCCGACGACAACGCCGACGACGACGCGAAACCCAGGAACGGACGCCAAAGAGCTGCGCTCTAAAATATTTCCGACACCGGGAATCCAACCCCGGCCTCCTGGGTGAGAGCCAGGTATCCTAGCCACTAGACCACGCCGGATTTTTTCTTTTTCTCTATTGCCTGCTAGGCATACAACAAAAGCAGATACAATGCATTGTCACTTTTAAAATTGCTGTCACATCACTTTCAACACGTAAGGGGTTAAAAACGCAGTTGTTTCATCATAGAGAGTTCCCCTAAAAGGGGGTACCACTCAGGCTTTTCAGTTTGAACTGTGTACACTTCTCTCAAGTATTTTACACTCTCAATGAAGTACTCTCGTGCCGGTCGCGAATTCAAGTCCTCGTTGCGCACGGCCATCCGGGTCCTCCACACACTGTGGAGTACTAGTGCCATGAACATGTCGTAGGGCACACCCCCTACGTTCTTGACAGGCAGAAAACGGACGCCGTACGGGGTAATGGGCAAGTCTTTCTTCAAGGTCCTCTGGAGGATGTCCCAGAGAAAGACTACATCACAGCAATCCAGAAATATGTGTTCAACTGTCTCCGGCTTTTTGCAGATGATGCAGTCTACAGACCAGGCAACAAAAATGCCCTTTTCTCGCAGCCAAGGTTTTGTAGGGAGTGTGCCACTATGTAGCTGGAAGAAGAACGTTTTTACTGATGGTCGTACAGGCATCCTTTTAACTCTTACTAAAACATCGTCCCCTGGACCTCTTGAGTACAATGATCGGTATACAGGAAGCGGCAACATGGTTTCTACAAGATCTTTATATAATTTCTTACGCGTCACCACAGAGAGATACTCCATTGAAAAGCGTACTTTTAGGATTTCGAAAGCACTAATGATTTCACGCATATAACCCCTTGGCCGTCTTTGTTCGACGTTGACCGTTGAAACAATAAATTCCTTCAAATAATTTGACAATCGCACATGTAACACTGTTCTCAAGAAGCAATCGCTTTGATCGCGTAAGAAAATAAACCTAGCCACGATCTGCCGCAAGAAAAGCTGGACTAGGCCAAGCCCCCCACTGCGGACAGGTCGAAACAAATTTGTGCGACTGGTTCTTTCCCACTTAGAACTCCAAACAAATACTGCCATCACTCTATGTAGCTTTTGAACTGCATTACGTGTCATAGATAACACTTGAAGAACATACCACACTCGCGAAACAAGAAATATGTTGCACACAATTGAACGCGTAAACATTGAAAATTCTCGGCCACCCCATTTTTGGGTCTTCTCGCGTAGTTGCTCCGTTTCATTCTTCCAATATTCTGTTGTGTCCCGGTAGTGTTGGAGTGGTACGCCTAGATACTTATCAGGCGTCACCGTCCGTGTAACATTTTCAAACAGTGAGGGTGTACTTCGCCAATTTCCATGCCAGATACCAAGGCATTTATTCCAATAAATTCTACTACCGGTACACCCACAGAATGTCTTCACATCATTTACTGCCACTCTCACAATTTCTTGATCATCACAGAACACTGCGATATCATCCGCATAACTAAGCACTTTGACTTCCGCGGTCATCAAGCGGAATCCACGAAGTCGTTCATTCTGAAGCATTTTTTCGCAAAGGGGCTCTAGGTAGAGGGCGAAAACTAATGCTGACGCAGGACATCCTTGTTTTACGCTTGATAAAACTTGTATGCTTTCGCTGAGCTGTTTGTTCGCTACAATCCTCGTAGTGCATCCCGTGTATGCCATTCGCACCCGCTCCAAAACCACAGATCCCAGTTTTACGTAGTCGAGGATGCACAAAAGGATCTCGTGACTCACGCGGTCAAAGGCTTTCTCGAGATCGATCTGTAGCATCGCTACCCTACTCTCAAATTCTTCACAACATTCTGAAATATTCTTTGCAACGTGAATATTCGTCGTTATAGATCTACCTTTGATGCCGCAGGTCTGATGGGGCCCTACGATTTCTTTAATAACAGTTTGAAGTCGCCTGGCCAACACACCCATAAACAGTTTATAATCAACATTGGCCAAGGTTATGGGCCGATACGATCCAATAAATTGCTGTTTCGCGGGATCTGTTGTTTTGGGACTCAACACAATGTGTGATCTGCGGAAGGACCCTGGTAATTCTTTCTTTTCATATGCCTCGTGCAAAACTTCACATAAGGCTGCTGCCACAGGGCTTTTAAATTTCTTATAGAAAGCTGCGCTTAGGCCATCTGGACCAGGTGTCCCTCCAGAGGTCATTTTCTCAATTGATTTTTCAATTTCTTTGACGGTGATGGGTGCCTCTAAGCTTGCCTTTAGGTCCTCGTCGAGTTGCGGCATAAGTGATAAGAATTCATCTTTGAATCTGCTACTGCCCTTTTTGATGCTTCCTAATAATTCGCGATAATGTTCCACAAACGCTTGTTCAATTATTGCTTTATCTCTTGTGACGACGTTTTGATATTCTATCACCTTGATTTCATTTTTAGTCGCGTAGGTTTTCTCGTCTGCCAGCGCACGTTTCGTGGGCTTCTCGCCACACCAAAGCCTTTCGGCGCGTGCGCGCACCACAGCTCCCTTGTATCTTTCTACGTCTATAGCCTCCAACTTTCTTTTCACGTCTTTAATTTCTTTACTGCGCATGCCCGGTTGCAGACGTTCTTGACAGAGTAAAAAATCTAACTGGCACTGCAACTGCTTTTCTTCTTTCATTTGGCGGTGTTTTATACAAGATGCTCTTTCAATCGCTTTCATTTTTACTTTTTCTTTAAAAGACTCCCATGTAGGAATTAAACTGCCCATGTTACACTCGAATACTTCTTCTAATTCAGTTTTAACGTTTTCTACAAACATGTCATCATCGAGTAGCTTGTCGTTCAATTTCCGTAGGTCCCAGCTAAACCTCTGCTTTTCTTTCTTCTTGATGGTGAACATGACTAGACTATGGTCGCCGAAAGAAACGTGCTTCACACTGTAATCTCGGCACAAGGGAAGTAACGCAGTAGACACGTAGGCCCTGTCTAGCCTCGCCTGACTGCTACGCTGGTAAAGCGTGAACTGCGTGCCCTGAGAAAGCACATATCCTACGTCATCCAACTCTCGCTCGTGAACCATTGCATTAAAAAATAAGGCACTATAATCACGCACCGTCGCTTTGCTTGCCCTGTCTTCGGGAATGCAAACGCAGTTGAAATCTCCGAGAAGAATAATTGTCTTATCACACGACAGGTGCACTTCAAGGTTTTCGAAAAATATTTTGCGCTCTAGCTCCCTATTTGGTACATATACACAAACAATCCGCCAATGCGCTCCAGAAAAAGAAACATTACACACAATTATTCGTCCCAAATCGTCAATATGCAAACACTCTACTACAATACCAATGCTGTTCTTCATAAAAAGCAAGCAGCCACCAGATGTACCATGAGAATGGCTGACACATACATTGTATAGGGAGCGGAAAGTCGAAATCATGCGGTCTGTCTGCTCTTGGGACTCGACTTTCGTTTCCTACACGGCAGCAATATCAACGTCATTCTCAAGCAACAAACGCCGCAACTGATACTGTCGCCTCCTAGACCCAAGTCCTCTAATGTTGAGCATTGCTACGCATAAGGCTGTTTCTAATTTAAAGGACATGTTATCGTTATGAGTAGGCCTACCACACGGCTTTTACTTCAAGTGGGTGCTCGCGAGAAAACAAGGAATTTGAATGACTTACGGGCATCTCGGCTTTTTTCATGTTTTTACGTCTCGGCTCCCGCACAACACTTTCACATATTACTGTCTCTCCGAAAATCACGACAGTCTCACCTACCCAGGTGATGAAGACGGGAGAGGCGGCTTGGCCTCTGCCCGTGGGTCGACCAGAATTTTTGGCCGCGGTTTGAAAGACGGACGCCTAATCCCCGTTGTCTTCGTCGGTGGTTCTCCAACCTCGACGCCGTCGGAAATACTTGTCTGGTCTCGACTTTCGTCCCAAGGCCGACTGCGCTCTCGCTGTCGTCCATGTTGTCCTGTCCAGCTGTAAACTCTGTTTCCTTGGCAGAAGTTTCACATGATTCTGGCCTCTCTGAGGCCGTTGCATTCCCAGGTTGTAGCTCCGACGGCTGTTCTGCGGGCTCTTGCCCTGTTGTCGAATTCGGCCCTTTTAGTGTGGCCGGGTCTGGCGTCACCAGCACTCTGTCGGACCCTCTGTCACCCTTACCTGCTGCGTCTTCAGCGTCAGCCTCGTCCATGAGTATCTCGGACGCGTCGCCCCCGTCCACGGGCCCGGTGACGCTGGCATAGGAAAGCGTGCAGTCGCGCTCCTCATGACCGAACCTCCGGCAGCTACCACAACGCGGCACTCGGCGGTCACGACGAATGTGCCCTTTTCCTCGGCAGCGTAGACAAATGGGCGCTCTTCCCGGCACAACAACAAGGGCCTGCTCACCGCTCACGTTCACTTGATGAGGGAGGTCGTCAATTTTAAGGCCCACCTTCACCCTGAGCGTTACCAGACGGGTGGTCGAGCCCTTGTCGGCCACGCCGTGTACCCGCCACCGCTCCCTGCTGACTTCCGTCACTTGGCCGTACGGCGCTAACGCACGTTTCAAGTCTTCGTCGAGTACATTGTGGAGCAGCCAGTGTACCTTCATCCGAACATCTTGGTTTGCTGGTTCGATGACGAGGCAGCGAGAATTCTTCACCTTGAGGTCACCGACGCCAAGGATCCTTTTCACAGCATCCATATTCTTGAATGTCACCGCCTACACATGGCTCATACGATACGCCCCTAAGGCAACAACCTCGTGGAGCAGCGTCAGACGAGCCAATGTGTCGCGGAAGCCTTCCACTCGATATGGCCGGGAACGGACGTCAGCATGTAAAAAAACAGTATTCAAAACAACTCGTCCTGTAGGAAGGTTCGGCAATAAAACTTCATACTCGTTCTCAACGTCAAAAGACCTGTTACCACGGCCGGAAAGTACCGCTGTAGCCACCCTTGAAGGGCCTGCCATCCTGCGTCCGCTCAGCTCGCCTGCCGGAGCTATTTCGGCGGAACGAGTACAGACACGATGAAGCGCTACGCGATGGCTGGCTTCCCGCGAACGGCCGTCTAACGTATCTGCTGTAAGGAAACTTCTTTTAAAAAGATTCCCTCGACCATTTGCTGTACACTACGCACGCCTAATTCTATAAAAGTTGAACAGTGGTGTTTCGCGGAAGCAACAGAAAAGCTCACAATGCAGTCTGAATTGCCAGTTGTATTGTTATGTACTACAACGGATGAAAAAAAAACCACTATGAACCTGCCAAAACCAGGGATCGAACCAGGGACTTTTAGATCTTCGGTCCACAATCTCTTTGCACGGCAGTTGGTAAACCGGTTCCTGTTCTTTAGGGACACAACCGACCCTTTCTTGCGCACGGTATGTCAAATGAGGCTGAGTAGACGGCTGCCAGAGTATGTGGTTTCAACCGAAGAGTTTTCGGGAGGGATTCGAGGGTTTTACAAAGAAGTTGTATCGAGTGTCTGATTACTTTCAGTGTGCTTCTCGAGTGATTACCTGTCCAGTGTGAACAAAAAGAAACCGTATTGTGCTTTGTGCGATGTTCTTTTCCCAGTGCCATTGTACAGGTCCTTGTACGGTGGAGGCCCAAGCAGCGATGTTTTAAAGAGAGTAAAGAAAATGCAGGTCCCGCCAGGAACCAAAACCTTCTTTTTCAAATTACTCACGGGAACGTTACCGGTTAAGAAGTTTTTGTAGAGAAAAGGAGTATATTCACCGTGGGTAACGCACTGTTTAATTTGCAAGCAGCCAGTGACTATAGATCATGTTTTTTTAAACTGTTGGGAAGGCGTGTTCTTCTGGGATGTATTGCAGAGAACACTAAAGAAAGAATTTCCACTGGACCCGTATGGCATCCGTTTCTTAAGCATAGAAAATGAGGATGGGGTGCCTTTTGACTTAGTTATGCTCTTGGGCCTCCACTGTATTTGGCGCGCGAGATTGGCCGAATACCATGTTGATAAAGATGCGCAGCCTGCACGTATGTATTTCAGGGAAAACATGCACTGGTTGTCGCTATCCATAAGGCGGCAGGGGAACCACCCGAGTGGCTCCCAAGAGTAGAACCATTGGTAGCATTGCGCGAATGTTTAGTAGACTGAGCCAGGACAATGCTGGTTGAATATGTGTACATAGAGAAAATGTATATAATACTTTTGTATTCGTTTTGGTGAGCGTTGCCTCTTGTGAAACTATGTACCACAGCCAGGAAATAAAGAAAAAAAAACGCTCTCCCAACTGAGCTATTGCGGCGGAACGAGTACAGATACGATAAGGCGCTACGCGATGGCTGGCTTCCCGCGAACGGCCGCCTAACGTATCCGCAGTAAGGAAATTTTTTTAAAAAAGATTCGCTCCACGACTTGCTGTACACTACGCACGCTTCCATTAACGTTGAACAGTGGCGTATGGCGGAATAATAGAAAAGCTCACACACTGCAGTCTGAATTGCCAGTTGTATTGCTATGTACAACGGATGAAAAAAAAAACACACTATGAACATGCCGAAACCCGGGATCGAACCAGAGACCTTTATCATCATCATCATCAGCCTGGTTACGCCCACTGCAGGGCAAAGGCCTCTCCCATACTTCTCCAACAACCCCGGTCGTGTACTAATTGTGGCCATGCCGTGCCTGCAAACTTCTTAATCTCATCCGCCCACCTAACTTTCTGCCGCCCCCTGCTACGCTTCCCTTCCCTTGGGATCCAGTCCGTAACCCTTAATGACCATCGGTTATCTTCCCTCCTCATTACATGTCCTGCCCATGCCCATTTCTTTTTCTTGATTTCAACTAAGATGTCATTAACTCGCGTTTGTTCCCTCACCCAATCTGCTCTTTTCTTATCCCTTAACGTTACACCTATCATTCTTCTTTCCATAGCTCGTTGCGTCGTCCTCAATTTGAGTAGAACCCTTTTCGTAAGCCTCCAGCTTTCTGCCCCGTAGGTGAGTACTGGTAAGACACAGCTATTATATACTTTTCTCTTGAGGGATAATGGCAACCTGCTGTTCATGATCTGAGAATGCCTACCAAACGCACCCCAGCCCATTCTTATTCTCCTAATTATTTCCGTCTCATGATCCGGATCCGCCGTCACTACCTGCCCCAAGTAGGTGTATTCCCTTACGACTTCCAGTGCCTGGCTGTCTATTGTAAATTGCTGTTCTCTTCCGAGAATGTTAAACATTACTTTAGTTTTCTGCAGATTAATTTTTAGACCCACTCTTCTGCTTTGCCCCTCTAGGTCAGTGAGCATGCATTGTAATTGGTCCCCTGAGTTACTAAGCAAGGCAATATCATCAGCGAATCGCAAGTTACTAAGGTATTCTCCATTAACTTTTATCCCCAATTCTTCCCAATCCAGGTCTCTGAATACCTCCTGTAAACACGCTGTGAATAGCATTGGAGATATCGTATCTCCCTGCCTGACGCCTTTATTTATTGGGATTTTCTTGCTTGCTTTATGGAGGACTACGGTGGCTGTGGAGCCGCTATAGATATCTTTCAGTATTTTTACATACGGCTCGTCTACACCCTGATTCCGTAATGCCTCCATGACTGCATGCTGAGGTTTCGACAGAATCAAACGCTTTCTCGTAATATCGTAATATTGTAAGACCTTTATATCTTCAGTCTAACGCTCGCCCAACTAAGCTATTTCGGCGGCACGAGTACAGAAATGATGAGGCGCTACGCGATGACTGGGTTCCCGCAAGCGGCCGTCTAACGTATCCGCAGTAAGGAAACTTCTTTTAAAGAGATTCCCTCCACCATTTGCTGTACACTACACACGCTTCTATTAAAGTTGAATAGTGGCGCATCGCGTAAGTAACAGAAAAGCTCACAATCATGTCTGAATTGCCAGTTGTATTGTTATGTACAACGGATGAAAAAAAGAAACCACACTATGAAGATGCCGAAACCCGGGATCGAACCAGGGACCTTTAGATCTTCAGTCTAACGCTCTCCCAACTGAGCTATTTCGGCGGCACGAGTACAGAAATTTTTTTTCTTTATTACCGGTTTCGCAACAACAATACACTTCCAACACATGAAAAGTCAAGACAGGGTTACAATATACTTTGTCAACACAATGAGCGAAAAGCCATCAGTCATGTTGTGACTGACGTTGTCGCTTAAAATTCCCTTAGTGTGACTAAGGGTTCTACCCTGGCTACCCAGGGAGAAGGACATTCTTTTGTTTTTTCAACTTCTAATAACCGAGCAATGCTCTCTCGAAAGTACAGCCTTGCTGGTCTTCCGTCCGGTTCACAGTAGAAGCCAGCCATTCGTGAGCGCCATATACTGTGCAGGCCTGTCAGCATGATTAGGTCGAAAGGTACTCCTTCTTCATTGTCTATGGCAAGGTACCTAATTCCATGCGCGTCTAGTGGGAATTCTTTTTTGATTGTCCTCTGCAACACATCCCACAAGAACACCGCATTCCAACAGTGAAGGAAAACGTGGTCGATCGTTTCCGGCTTTTTGCAAATAATGCAGTGAGACCCCCATGGCATATAAAACCCACGCTCCTCTAAGAAGGTTCTTACAGGGAGAGTTCCGGTATGCAGTTTGAAAAAGAAAGTTTTTGCACTTGGTGCTACTTGCATTCTTTTAACCCGTTTGAGTACGTTCTGGCCCAGGCCTGCGCTGTATATCGCCCTGTACAACGGTATTGGTAACACTATATCACATAAGTCTTTATACAGTTTCCTCTTTGTAACAGAATATAAGTAATCATTAGAAAAACGCGCACACAAAAATCGCACACTCGCCACTACTTCCCGAAAAAAACCTTGTGCCGTCCCCGTCAGGACTTCCGTGCTAATAACATCTTCAGGTAGCAGTCGCCCTAATCTGGCCTGGCACACCGTTTGCAGAAATGGGGTCGCTGACCTCGCGAAAAAAGAAAAATCTATTAACTAATTGTTTGAGAAAAAGGAGTGCCAGTCCAAGTCCCCCACACTTTACACTCCTGAACAAATTTGTACGACTGCACCTTTCCCACGTAGATCCCCACACAAAGATCGCAAAAACCCTATGAAGTTTCTGCACATTTACCCTAGAACAGTGCATCACTTGTATCACATACCATAGTTTAGCCACAAAAAACATGTTACACACTGTCGCCCTCGCAAACATGGAGAGATAATTCGCCCTCCAAGCATTCGCCTTTTCGCGTAAGAGTTCTGCTTGTTGCTGCCAGTAGTCATTATTATTTTTGTAGACCTCAAGTGGGACACCAAGGTATTTCACAGGCGTTTTCTGCCATACAACATTGGCAAAAATGCCCGGGGTGAACGGCCACACGCCGTGCCAAAACCCCAGACACTTTCCCCAGTTTACTCGGCTTCCTGTAACGTCGCTGAAAAATTTAACACTTCGAATCGTTTCTTCAATGCCTTCGTAGTCAATACAACATACCGCCACATCATCGGCATATGCAAGCAGTTTTACCTCTGAAGATTGTAAGCGAAAACCACGGATAGAATTATTTTCAATTATTGACAAACATAAAGTTTCAATATATATACAAAACAAAAGTGGACTGATGGGACAGCCTTGACGCACGGAACGCTGCACTTTAATGGGGGCCCCCAATTCTTTGTTAATAATTAGTCTGGTAGAGCAGTTCCGATACGCCAGAGCTACACCATCCGTGATGACTGATCCAACATTAATGTGTTCCAACATTGCAAACAAAATAGCATGCGCTACGCAATCAAATGCCTTCTCCAGATCCAGCTGAAGTATGGCCACACGCGCTTCAAGAGTGTCACAACACTCAAGAACTGAGCGCATCTTGTGAATATTCGTCGCTATAGTGCGACCCTTAATTCCACACGTTTGGTGTGGTCCGACTATGTCTTTAACAACCGACTGAAGTCTAGCTGCTAAGACTCATTAGTATCTTATAGTCTACATTTGTGAGTGCTATCGGTCTGTATGATGTTACACTTTTCAACTTATCTACATCCTCTGTCTTCGGAATCAACACCGTGTGTGATTGACCGAAAGATGGCGGTAACGCCTTACCATCGTACGCTTCGTTAAAAATTGCTACAAGTACCGCTGACAATTCCTTTTTAAACCGCTTGTACCACAGAGCTCAAAGCCCATCAGGGCCAGGTGACTTGCCAGGATTCAAATTGTCAATGGCGCGTTCCACTTCAAAAACAGTTATCGGTGTTTCTAAAGCAACTTTTCTTTCTTCAGTCAGTTGAGGCATTCTTTTCAAGAAGTTCGTCTTAAACCGTTCTAGGTCCACCTGCCTAAATGCGAACAGATTTTCGTAGTGTTCAAAAAATGCACGTGCGATACTATCATTATCTGTAACTTCGTTATCACCCACCTCGATCACGTCAATATGATTTCGTCGAGCGTGCGATTTTTCCAGTCCGAGCGCCCTTTTTGTGGGCGCCTCCCCTATCGCAAAGGATTCGGCTCGAGCACGAACAATCGCTCCGCGATAGCGTTCCTCATCATGCAGTTCAAGTTTCTGTTTAATATTCTGTATGTCGCTTTTGTATGCTCCCGGTTCTTGGCACTCCAGTTCTGTCAGCTTTTCCAAGATTATTCGCAGTTCCTTCTCTTTCTTTTTTGTTTCATGCATTATTTCGACGGAACGATCGATGGCCTTCAATTTAATGCACTGTTTAAACTCTTCCCATCGATCTTTTAATTCACCCTCGCCGCTCATTAGAATTTTTTTGATGCAGTCCGATACATATTCTCCGAAACTTTCGTCAGTAGTTAAGTTTGAATTCATTTTCCACAGCTCCCAAGAGAAGCTGCCGCCTTTTCCCTTCCTTCCTATGTCACATTTAACCAGACAATGATCAGTGAAGAAAATAGGATATACACTGTAACTATTACACATTGGTATTGCTTGAAGCGACAAGTAAATACGGTCTAAGCGCGCATGGCTATTTCCTTGGAAGTGCGTGAAACGCACATCTCGCGTCCCTATCATACATTCAGCCACATCCACTAATTCGTATTCAGTAATTATCTCGTTCAAAACATCCCTACTTTTATCGCTCCTTAATGCTCTATTAGAGCGATCTCGGGCACTGAGAACACAATTAAAATCACCTAACAGCACCATCTGCTTTTCGGAAGATATATACTCTTTTAACATGGAAAAAAACAAAGCCCTTTCCTCTAACGCATTTGGTGCATAAATGCATGCAACCCGCCATTCAATTCCATGCAAAGCAAAATCACAGAGAACTAATCTACCGGATGGACATGAATAAAAACCTTGCACCGTTACACCGGATAATTTTCTAACAAACAGCACGCAGCCCGCCGACGTCCCTAAGGCGTGGCTCACTACCGCGTAGTACCGTTGCGTAAACCGCTGCACCATGCTGCGGGTCTCTTCATCACCATCTACTTTTGTCTCTTGCACGGCTAACACGTCAAGGTCATAGTCCACCAGCAGCCTACACAATTGGCTCTGCTTTCGCTTGGCGGCCAGACCTCGAACGTTTAGCGTGGCCAATCTAAGCGACGGGTTGGGAGCCATGATTATAGGTCTAGTGAAAAGATTTGGCCCGGAGCATGGTGTTTACCTTTTGCGCCTAGCACACCGCTAGACGCCCCCGGAGCCACCCGGTGGACCGGTACCACTGGAGAGCGGTGGCAGCTTCTTCTCGGCCTTCTTGTCTGCGTTAGCGGTGTTCGGTCGTGGTTTGTAGCTGCTGCGCCTGCCCGTTGGCGTCTTCGAAGGCGGCCCGTCTTCCCCTCTTCCTTGGTTCGCTGCGCTGCTGTCCGTAGCCTTCTCAAGAGGCCGTTTGACCGAGGCTCCAACATTGCTGCTCGTAGGTTCGCTCTTCGCCGACTGGTCCTCAGCTGTCTCCATTTGCTCGCTGGCTTCCGTTAGGCTGCTCTTGCTTTCTTCCTTGGTCTCTTCGGCTGGCTCTTTTGCCGCACCTTTTGTAGCGTTTTCCCTGTCCGGTGGTGTCCCCGCGCACGCATCAGGTGCACGCACACCGCCTACAGCACATGGGGTTGCCTGGTCTCCTACCCCTTTCGCCGCGTCTTCGGCCTCGGCCGCATCCATCACCAACCTTGCCGTGTCGTCGCCTTCGGCTGGCCCAGTCATAGAAGCGTATGTACGTACGCACTGGTCCTCGGCGTGTCCAAACCGACGGCATTGCGAGCACCGGGGAACCTTGCAGTCTCGTCGTACGTGACCGGTGCCTTGACAGCGCAAGCACTGCATTGGCCTGCCAGGAACGACGACTAGGGCCAGCTCACCGGCGACCCTAATTTGGTGCGGAAGATCTTCCACCTTCACGCCGCTGTTGAGCTTGAGCAAGACGGACCGTGTAGTCGTCCCCTTGTCGTTGATACCCTGAACTCGCCATCGCTCTCGGGTCACTTGTACGGCTTTACCGAAAGCCGCCAACGCCGTTCTTACATCCTCATCGGCCACACCATGTATTAACCAATGAAGACGCAGCCGCACCTGCTGGTCTTGAGGGTCGACCACGATACAGCGCCGCCCCTTTACCTTCAGCTCCTTGACTTCCAGCATCGTTTTCGTGGCGTCCGCGGTGTTCATGGTCACAGCCCAGACGTGGTTAATCTGGTAGGCCCCCAGGGCCAGCACTTCCGGCAACAATCCTGTTAGGCCAAGAGCGTCCCGGAAATCTTCTACTTTGTAGGGTCTAGCTCGCACGTCGCCGTGCAAAAACACGGTGTTTAGCACGACGCGCCCCTTTGGCAGTGGAGGCAAAATAATCTGATAGTCTGCGTCATCTTCGGTGTTCCACCTGTTTCCGCGGCCAACAAAGGCCGCTGTCGCCGCTCCACTGGAGCTCATGATTCGCCGTCCGTCACGCTCGGTGGCCGGAAGTAGAATGACGAGTACAGAAATGATGAGGCGCTACGCGATGACTGGGTTCCCGCAAGCGGCCGTCTAACGTATCCGCAGTAAGGAAACTTCTTTTAAAAAGATTCCCCCCATCATTTGCTGTACACTACACACGCTCCGGACAGGCCGCCATTGGAATCTGAACCTTGCAACCTTTAACGTTAGAACGTTATCTAGTGAGGCGAGCCTAGCAGTGTTATCGGAGGAATTAGAGGGTAGTAAATGGGATATAATAGGGCTCAGTGAGGTTAGGAGGACAAAAGAAGCATATACAGTGCTAAAAAGCGGGCACGTACTGTGCTACCGGGGCTTAGCTGAGAGACGAGAACTAGGAGTCGGATTCCTGATTAATAAGGAAATAGCTGGTAACATACAGGAATTCTATAGCATTAACGAGAGGGTAGTAGGTCTTGTTGTGAAATTTAATAAGAGGTACAAATTGAAGGTGGTACAAGTCTATGCCCCTACATGCAGTCATGATGAACAAGAAGTCGAAAGCTTTTATGAAGACGTGGAATTGGCGATGGGTAAAGTCAAAACAAAATACACTATACTGATGGGCGACTTCAATGCCAGGGTAGGCAAGAAGCAGGCTGGAGACAAGTCAGTGGGGGAATATGGCATAGGCTCTAGGAATAGCAGAGGAGAGTTATTAGTAGAGTTTGCAGAACAGAATAATATGCGGATAATGAACACCTTTTTCCGCAAGCGGGTTAGTCGAAAGTGGACGTGGAGGAGCCCGAATAGTGAGACTAGAAATGAAATCGACTTCATACTCTGCGCGAACCCTGGCATCATACAAGATGTAGACGTGCTCGGCAAGGTACCCTGCAGTGACCACAGGATGGTAAGAACTCGAATTAGCCTAGACTTGAGGAGGCAACGGAAGAAACTGGTACACAAGAAGCCAATCAATGAGTTAGCGGTAAGAGGAAAACTAGAGGAATTCCACATCAAGCTACAGAACAGGTATTCGGCTTTAACTCAGGAAGAGGACCTTAGTGTTGAAGCAATGAACGACAATCTCATGGACATCATTAAGGAGTGCGCAATAGAAGTCGGTGGTAAAGCCGTTAGACAGGAAACCAGTAAGCTATCGCAGGAGACAAAAGATCTGATCAAGAAACGCCAATGTATGAAAGCCTCTAACCCTACAGCTAGAATAGAACTGGCAGAACTTTCTAAGGTAATCAACAAGCGTAAGACAGCGGACATCAGGAACTATAATATGGATAGAATTGAACAGGCTCTCAGGAACGGAGGAAGCCGAAAAACAGTGAAGAAGAAACTAGGAATAGGCAAGAATCAGATGTGTGCGTTGAGAGGCAAAGCCGGCAATATCGTTACTGATATGGATGAGATAGTTCAAGTGGCTGAGGAGTTCTACAGAGATTTATATAGTACCAGTGGCACCCACGACGATCGTGGAAGCGAAAATAGCCTAGAGGAATTCGAAATCCCGCAGGTAACGCCAGAAGAAGTAAAGAAGCCTTAGGAGCTATGCAAAGGGGGAAGGCAGCTGGGGAGGATCAGGTAACAGCAGATTTCTTGAAGTATGGTGGTCAGATTGTTCTAGAGAAACTGGCCACCCTGTATACGCAATGCCTCATAACCTCGAGCGTACCGGAATCTTGGAAGAACGCTAGCATTATCCTAATCCATAAGAAAGGGAACACCAAAGACTTGAAAAATTATAGACCGATCAGCTTACTGTTCGTCGCCTACAAAGTATTTACTAAGGTAATCGCAAATAGAATCAGGAACACCTTAGACTTCTGTCAACCAAAGGACCAGGCAGGATTCCGTAAAGGCTACTCAACAATAGACCATATTCACACTATCAATCAGGTGATAGAAAAATGTTCAGAATATAACCAACCCTTATATATAGCTTTCATTGATTACAAGAAAGCGTTTGATTCAGTCGAAACCTCAGCAGTCATGGAGGCATTACGGAATCAGGGTGTAGATGAGCCATACGTAAAAATACTGGAAGATATCTATAGCAGCTCGACAGCCACCGTAGTCCTCCACAAAGAAAGCAACAAAATCCCAATAAAGAAAGGCGTCAGACAGGGAGATACGATCTCTCCTATGCTATTCACCGCATATTTACAGGAGGTATTCAGAGACCTGGAGTGGGAAGAATGGGGGATAAACGTTGATGGAGAATACCTTAGTAACTTGCGATTCGC